>NW_028258325.1:29494765-29798750 GCF_053883595.1 Heterocephalus glaber
AGAATGATGGAAAAAAATCAATGAAGCAAGGAGGTTTTTTTCAAAAGAATAAAAAAAATTGACAAACCCTTAGCCAAACTTATCAAAAAAAGAAAGAAAATATCCAAGTCCATGCAATTAGGAATGAAAAGGGTGAAATTACAAGAGACCCAGCAGAAATCCAGAGGATCATCAATACCTACTTTGAGAAACTGTATGCCAATAAGATGGAAAACACAGAAGAAATGGACAGATTTCTACATACATATGAATTACCAAAGTTGAAGGAAGATCTAAAAATTCTAAATAACCCAATATCAATCCACAAAATTGAAAATGTAATTAAAACTTACAACCAAGAAAAGCCCAGGCCCTGATGGCTTCACTGCTGAATTCTACAAAACATTTAGAGAAGAATTATTGCCACTATTGTTTAAACTCTTCAATGAAATTGAAAAGGAAGCAATAGTCCCAAATTTATTCCTGGAAGCATCACCTTGATCCCTAAAGCAGAGAAATACCTAACTGAAAAAGACAACAATAGGCCAATCTCCCTAATGAACACAGATGCAAAAATCCTCAGTATGATACTGTCAAACAGAATGCAGAGGTTTATCAAGAAGATCATACACCCTTGAAACCAAGTGGGATTCATCCCAGGGATGCAGGGATGGTTTAACATATGCAAATCAACAAATGTAAGAATTATGTGCTACTATTAGAAGGGAATTAATTCCAAAGAGGATGATGGAAGGTAAGTTGAAGTAGAAATATGCAGAGGGAACCAATATTTAGATGCAATGTCAAGACAGAGGCTCCTTTTGATAAGCAGGATAGTTCGTAGAATCAGATTAACCTAATAAATCTGGTTGTGGTACAATTGTTTTCCACAGGTGTGACTGAGAAAGTAGGACCTCTTGAGCTCACAGGTTGGGGTTGTGGTATTCCGTGACATTGTGGAAATAATTCTACTTTGACTTCAGAATCAATGTGGTAAAGCTCCAGCAACACAGCATCATCAATTTTCCTAAGGTGGCATGACAGCTGTAATTATGTAATTATGTAATCGAAACAGAATTATTGTACCCTTATTTATTTACAAGGAGGAAGAATAAGAAATTGAACAAAGGCACATGGTCTTAATCTTACTGGATGCCTAGTAAGCACATGAAAATCCAACGCATATTCATGATAAAAACCCTAAAGAAAATTGGAATAGATGATCTTTATCTCAATCTGATAAAAGCCATCTATGAAAAACCAACAGCCAACATCATACTAAATGGTCAAAAACTGAAACCCTTCATGCTAAAATCAGAAACAAGACAAGTAGGTTCACTGTCACCACTCCTATTTGATATAGTTCTGGAAACTTTAGCTACAGGAATTAGACAAGAGAAAGAAATAGAAAGAATAAGGATAGGAAACAAAAAAGTTAAACTGTCATTATTTGCAGATGACATGATACTCTATATAGAAGACCCCAAGAACTCCACCAAAAATCTTCTAGACTTAGTAACTATATTCAGTAGAGTAGCTGGATGGAAGGTCAACATACAAAAATCAATAGCTTTCCTGTACATGAACAACAGACTTACTGAGAGAGAAACTGGAGAAACAACTTACATAATAGCACCCAGAACAATGAAATACCTAGCAATCAACCTAAGGAAAGAAATTACAGACCTCTACTCTGAAAACTAAAGCACTCTGAAAAAAGAGATCAAAGAGGATAACAGAAAATGAAAAGACATCCCTCGCTCTTGGGTAGGATGAACTAATATAGTGAAAATGGCCATACTTTCAAAACTGCTATATAGATTTAATGCAATCCCAATTGAAATTCCAGGAGCATACTTCACAGAAATTGACAAAAAAAATCCAAAATTTCATTTGGAACAAGAAGAGACCTAGAATAGCAAAAGCCATTCTAGGCAGCGAAGACAAGGTGGAGGGTATGACAATCCTCAACTTGAAACTATACTAGAAAGCTACTGTGATAATAACAGCATGGTACCAGCAAAGAAACAGACCTGAAGATCAGTGGAACAGATTAGAAGATGCAGAAACAATTCCAGATACACTCAGCCACCTCATCTTTGGCAAAGGAACCAAACACCCTCACTGGAGGAAAGATAGCCTCTTTAATAAATGGTGCTGGAAAAATTGGGTTTCAATTTGACAAAGATTAAAAATAGATCTTTATCTTTCACCATGCACTAAAGCAAAAACAAAATGGATAAAAGATCTAAACATTGAAACAGAAACACTAAACTTGCCGGAAAAGAGATTAGGTAGAATTCTTGAAGACATTGGAATAGGAAAAGATTTAATGACTAAAACCTCAGTTGCATGTGAACTAGCACAAAAAATCAACAACTGGGATCTCATCTTATTAAAGAGCTTCTGCACAGCAGAGAAAACACCAAGAGAATGAAGAGGCAACCCACACTGTGGGTAAACATTTTTACCAGCTGTTCTTCAGACTAAGGTCTACTATCTAGAATATATAAAGAATGTTAAAACATCAGACCTCCCAAATATAAAGACCCAATTCAAAAATGGACATCTGAAATGAGCAGACATTTCTCAGACAAAGAAGTAGAAACAGCAAACAAACATATGAAAAAATATTCAACTTCACTGGTCATTGGAGAGATGCAAATGAAAACAACGCTGAGAGTCCACCTCACTCCAGAAAGAATGGCTTCTATGGAGAAATCAGCCAATAATAAATGCTGCCGGTGTTGTGGGGGAAAAGTGATGCTTCTTCGTTGTTGGTGGGAATGGAGACTGGTGCAACTACCATACTGTAGAAATCTGTATGGAGGGTCCTCAAAAAACTAGGGGTAGAGGTCTCATTTGACCTAACTATTCCCCTGCTGTTTTTCTTCCCAAAAGAATGAAAAGATTCATACTGCAGCTATATATATATGCACCCTGGTTTACAGTGGCATAGTATGTAATAGCTAAAACTTGGTAACAGTCCAATTGTCTATCCACTGGTGATTGAATAAAGAAGTTTTTTAAAAATATAAAATGGAGTAGTAATCAGCCATAAAGAACGAGAAACTGGAGACATTTTTAGCTAAATGGATGCACATTGAGGCCATAGTCTTAAATGAAATAAATAGGACACATATGTGTAAATATGGAATAGTTTCCCTTTTGTGAAAAAATGAAAGTGTAAATAAGGATCAAAATGTATAATAGATAATTTAAAATAGGAGGAAAACATTGAAAGTAGAATGAGAAATGGGAGGGGTAGGGGAAAGGAAAGAAGGGAACGGAATAAATCTGAGAAAAGGAAAAAATGAAAACCAAATCTTTGTGGGGTGGAGTGACTGATGGGAGGGTAGGGGAGTGGGGAAAAAATAAGACCCAATATATATCATGCAAAGGTACAAATTCCCAATGATGAATGCCATCATATTGTATACCTAAAATGTACCAATAAACAATGAATAAAAAAGTAAAAATCCCATAGATTTTCCTACTTTTCCTTTTTTCTGTTACTTATATCATTCATAATATTTATGTCACCCATGTATTTTATCTATTTACTGTCATAATTTCTTTCCAGACACTAGCAATTGTTAGACAGTATTGGTATAAATGTTAGTTTCTGTATTATCCTAGTGGTCATCTCCTAAGTATTTGGACAAAATATATCATTTTAATCTAATATATTTTGTTATATTTTCACTGAAGCTAGTGCAAAACACACAATTTATATCCAGTGGGTGAATAAACTGATTATGAATCAACAAATGACCAATGCTTGGCAGACATTGATTATTAATTGTTAAGATTTATTTAGGATTTTAAGTATTCATTTTTAGCCAAAGTCTCAGAAAAAGGAACCATAAGACACTCCTGTTCTTTCATCAGTTTCCTCCATACAAAATGAAGAGTTTGTTTTAGGTTGGGGGTTTCCTAAACCAGCTGAACTTCAGAATGAACTTGACACTCTCAAATCACAGACTTTTTGTGTCTATTTGAGACTTACTGAGTCATATTTTCTCTCTATTTTAGCTAATTTGTTATTGCTGGGACACAATGCCTGTCATCCACAAATTAAAAATAAAGAAGAAAAGCTTTATTTAATTCACAATTTGTAGAAGTTTCAGTGCATTGTTGGCTGACTCCAAGGCAGATTAGCATGGTGGAGGGGATCACAGAAGACAAACGGTCCATGGCATGGAACTAGGAACCAGAGAGAAGACAGAGGTAGACATACCCTTCCAGGCATCCTCCCAGGGACTTGCTTCCTGCAAGCAGGCTTCACCTGTCAAATCACATTTAGCTTTCAACTCATCAGTGGACTAATCCGCACATCACATCCCCATGGTCCAGTCACCTCCAAGTTCCCCACTTATGAGCACATGAAGACTTTGGGAACATCTACATATGAACCATAACATTTTCTGTCTGTAGAACTCATTATTCAAGTAATTCTGATGCTATACTGTAATTGTGGATGATTCAGATTCTGCTAACAATATTTTTCTATTGTCTGCTGGTTTCTTATAAAGCTCTACCAACAGAACTCACTAAAAGGAGACATGGATGCAGAAGAGGAAAGATGGGACTTCTTACTTCCTGTTCACTTTCTGTTCTTAGCAATATCACTTTAGAAATGAGCTTTTCACTTGAGAAGAGAAGAAAAAGACGACTTTGGTTTTCAGGGTTTTGTCACTTTCAGATTTATTGCAAAATCAAAATCCTTGCCATCTCTGAATTTTAATTCTATTTCTCTGTTTTTCCAGACTCTTTTTTGATACCTTGAGGGATCAGCACAAACAGGAAGTGGTACCCATCAATGACTCTTATCACCATAACAATATATAATAAGCTAGGTGGCTTAAACAATGGAAATTTGTTTTTCCATAGTTCTGGAGCCTGAAGTCCAGAATCAAGATTTCTCTGGAGATCTCTTTTTTTGGCTAACTACTTTTTTCACAGTACATAGATTGATTTTCCTCAATACACATATTTTCTTATTTTTTTCATCTTCTTAAAAGGATGTCAGTCATATTGCATTATGGTCCCACAGTTATGATTCTATTTAATCTCAAATTCCTTCCAAGGGTCCTGTCAATATAGAACTCCAAATAATATAGGGGAACTAAAATAACTCCAAACTTGCTAGATGTCCAATATGCCAAGTTTATGTTTCCAAAATCAAAGAAGGAATTCTGAGGAACAACAGAGGTTAAGAGTAGGAAATATTTATTTAGAGAGATAGCTCCTGAGAGGCAGGAGGGGACCTGGAAAATGAGTTGCTGAGGACCCTACTTTACAGAGCAAAATCCCAAGATAGGTATAAAATCATGAAGTGGGTACAATATGGGACAAAACTATGATCAACCAATAGGGTTACAAATATAGCCACTTAGGTAATATTGATCCAATGGGGAAGCAGGTCTATAGCAATTGTACATGGAAAGAATAAGAACCTTTTTGGAAAAGACGAGTCAGGCGGTCCTGGTTACCCATCCAGGTGACTGATGCCTATCTAACTTATTGGACGAGGTAATATTAATCATACCATATGGCTTATCCCTTAGTATGGAGGTTCATGGGCATTCGGTCTTTATCTTGAGGCCTAGCCTTCAAAGAATGCACCTCAAGCCACAGTTGTAATGTGTACTTATCTTCTGCACCAACTCCTTCTAGGGCTTAGCCCTGTCTGACTTAGCTGTCTATAATACTATCAGGGATTAAGGATTTAATATATGATTTTTGGAAAGGATAGAATTCAATCCACAATGTAGTCCCTCCTCTGAGGTATGAAATTAACTCCCCTGGGTCTTTCCCTCTGAGTGCCCGAGACCCAACACCAGCCAGCCAGAGAACCATGGTCATATACCAAATCACAATTCCACAGTTGCTCCTCTGAATTTGAAGTTCTGATAGCTCCAAGCCCTTTCTCTTGTTTCTGCCAGCTGTGGCTAGGTTGTACCTGCTTGCTGAATTTACTTCCTCCCATTAACCTTTGCATTACCTTGGCTATTCCCATACTTCAACACTCGTTAACCAGCTATACCAGATCTTCTTCCTTGAAATGCCTACTGTGGTGTCCCGGCCCACGGGTAAGTCAACGGAGACCCTAGAGGGGAAGTGAGAATGACAAAGGACAGGGGACACGAGAGATGGAGACAAGACAGGTTTTTGATCAAGTCTCGTTTATTGCAGAAGCTGCTACAGCATATATACCGTAGGGCTAGAGGGAGGGAGCAAGGGGAGGGTACTGGGGCTACTTCCTTGTTGCCGGGTAGACTTGCAGCAGGCTTAGACATGTCCGTAAAAGGCACTCAAGAGTACTAGCGGGGGGGGGGGACAAGGCCCCCCACACTGTGGCTTTGATTTTCTCCTTGGAAACAATCTGTAGGAAATTCATGAACTAGCCTTGTGAATACCTAGACCAAGAACTTTCCAGGTAGCAAGACCTTGCATGTGCAGAGCAGAAGCATGCCTAGAATGTGTAAGAAACAGCAAAGAAGCCATTGTGATTGATGCAAAGTGACTGGAAAGCAAGTAATTGGAGATAGTATCAAATAATAGCAGAGCCAGATAACTATTTAAATTGCAGAGGGAACCCACTGAAAAATTTAGTAAGTGTGACACAAGTCTTTAAATACATCACTGTGGCTAACTAATATATATATTTTAACATATTTAGGAGGATAAAAGCAAAAATCAATTATGAACAAGTTGCATTCATCAAAGTCAGAAATAAGGCAGGGCGTGGGCTAGGGGAGGTAATAATAAGTATGTATTATAATAATAAGCTGTTATCATATAATAATAACTGTGAACATATCTTAAGATTGAATCAACCAGGTTTGCTAATTAATTGGATATAGGATAAAGGGAAAGGAAAAGAGTCAAAATGACATCAAGGTTTTGGTGTGCAATTGGAGTAATGAAGCTTCCATTAACAGAAACTGAGCAGTCTCTTTTTGTTAGGGTGGAAGATGGCCAGCAGGAGCTATAGTTTTTTTTTTTCCTTGCTTAAAATCTTTTATTGGTACATTTTAGGTATATAATATGTTTACATTTATCATTGGGTGCTTGTACCTGTACATGATATATCTTGGTTCTTATTTTTTTCCCCATTATCTGTGTGCCCTTCACCCCCTCAACATTTCCCTATTTACACAGACTTCATTTCCATTTTTTTCTTTTATCATAATTTTTCCTTTCCCTTCTTTCCTTTCTCCTTCCCCTCCCACTTCTCCTACCACTTAGAACCTTTTCTTCCTATTTCAAATTATCAATTATTCATTTTAATCATTTTAACCCTTATTTACACTTTCAGTTTGTCACACTAGAGAAACTATTCAGTATTTACACCTGTGTGTCCTACTTATTTATACATGTGTGTCCTATTTATTTCACTTGAGAGTATGGCCTCAGTATGCATCAATTTAGCTATAAATGTCTCTAGTTTCTCATTCTTTATGGCTAATACTCCATTTTATTAAAAAACCACAACTTCTTTATCCAGTTTCCAGTTGATGGGCACTTGGGCTGTTTTCAAGCTTTAGCTATTACAAACTGTGCCGCTAAAAACATGGGTGCACATGTATCACTCTGGTATGATTCTTTTAATTCTTCTGGGAAGATCCCCAGCGGGGGAATAGCTGGGTCAAATGGGACCTTTAGTCCTACTTCTTTGAGTTATCTCCATTCTGACTTCCACAGTGGTTGCACCAGTCTGCACTCCCACCAACAATGGAGAAGGGTTCCTTTCTCCCCACAACCACACCAGCATTTGTTATTGGTTGATTTCTTGATAGTAGCCATTCTTTCTGGGGTGAGGTGGAATCTCAGTGTTGATTTCATCTGCATCTCTCAAATAACCAGTGCTGTTGAACATTTTTTCATATATTTATTTGCAGCTTTTACTTCTTTGTCTGAGAAATGTCTGTTCATTTCAGATGTCCATTTTTGAATTGGGTCTTTGAATTTGGAAGGTCTGATTTTTTTGAGATCTTTATAGATTCTAGATAGTAGTCCTTTGTCTAAGGTACACCTGCTAAAAATATTTTCCCACATTGTAGGTTGTCTCTTAGCTCTGTTGCTGGTTTCTCTTGCAGTGCAGAAGCTTTTTAATAAGATGAGATCCCAGTTGTTGATTCTTTGTGCTGGTTCCTGTGCTACTGAGGTTTTGTTCATAAAGTCTTTTCCTATGCCAGTGTTTTCAAGAGTTCTACCTAATTATCTTCCAGAAAATTTAATGTTTCTGGCTTAATAGTTAGATTTTTAATCCATTTTGATCTTAATTTAGTGCATGGTGAACGATAGGGGTCTAGTTTTAATCTTTGGCAGGTTGGAATCTAGTTTTTCCAACACCATTTATTAAATAAGCTATCTTTCCTCCAATGAGGGTGGTTGGCTCCTTTGTCAAAGATGAGGTGGATGAGTGTGTCTGGAGTTGTTTCTGCATCTTCTAATCTATTCCACTGATCCTCAGGTCTGTTTCGTTGCCAGTACCATGCTGTGTTTATCACAGTGGCTTTGTAGTACAGTTTCAAGTTGGGAATTGTGATACCCCCTGCCATGACCCTGTTGCCTAGGATGGCTTTGCTATTCTAGGTCTCTTCTGGTACTAAATGAATTTTTTGATTGCTTTCTTTAGTTCTGTGAAATATATTGTTGGAATTTCAATCAGCATTGGATTAAATCTATGTAGTAGTTTTGGAAGTATGTCCATTTTCACTATATTTGTTCTTCCTACCCAGGAACAAGGAATGTCTTTCCATTTTCCTATATCCTCCTAGATCTCCTTTTTCAGAGTGCTGTAGTTTTCAGTGTAGAGATCTTTTTCTTCCTTTGTTAGATTGATTCCTAGATATTTCATTTTTTGAATGCTATTCTAAAAGGAATTGTTTTCCTAATTTCTCTCTCAGTGAGTCTGTTATTTGTGTATAAGAAGGCTATTGTTTTTTGAGTGTTGATCTTATATCCAGCTACTCTACTGAATCTGTCAATTAAGTCTAGAAGTCTTTTGGCTGAGTTTTTTGGGTCTTCTATGTAAAGTATCATATCATCAACAAAACAGTTTAACTTCTTCCTTTCCTAACTTTATTCCTTTTATTTCTTTCTCTTTTCTGATTGCTGTGGCTAATGTTTCCAGAACTATATTGAACAGGAGTGGTGATAGTGGGCATTCCTGATTTTAGAGTGCAAGTTTTCAGTTTTTCACTATTTAGTATGATGCTAGCTGTTGGTTTTTCATAGATAGCCTTAATCAGGTTAAGATAAAGACCTTCTATTCCAATTTTCTGTAGTTTTTTTTTTTTTTAATCCTGAATGGGTGTTGGATTTCATCAAATGTCTTTTCTGCATCTATTCAGATGCTCATATGGTTTTTGCCCTTGACTCTGTTAATACAGTGTATTACATTTATTGATTTATGAATGTTGAACCATCCTTGCATCCCTGGGATAAATCTGATTTGGTCAGGGTGTATGATCTTCTTGAGGACCCTCTGTATTCTGTTTGCTAGTATATTGTTGAGGATTTTTGCATCTATGTTCATTAGGGAGATTGGCCTGTAGTTCTCTTTCTGGGTTGGGTCTTTCCCTGGCTTTGGAATCAAAGTAACACTTGCTTCCAGGAATGAATTTGGATGCATTACTTCCCTTTCAATTTCCTTGATGAGTTTAAAGAGTAATGACAATAGTTCTTTTTTAAATATCTTATAGAATTCAGCAGTGAACTCATCAGGACCTGGGCTTTTCTTTGTTGGTAAATTTTTTATTACATTTTCAATTTCACTCATAGTAATTGGGGTGTTTAGAACTTCTATATCTTCTTCATTTAACTTTGGCAATTCGTATGGTTCTAGGAATCTGTCCATTTCTTCTGTGTTTACCATTTTTTTAGAGTACAGTTTCTCAAAGTAGGTATTGATGATTCTCCAGATTTCTGCTGGTCTGTTGTGATTTCACCTTTTTCATTCTTAATTTCATGGATTTGAGCCTTTTCTTTCCTTTTTTTTTTGATAAGGTTGGCTAAAGGTTTATCAATTGTATTTATTCTTTCAAAAGCCAACTCTTTGATTCATTGATTTTTTTTTGTATCATTCTCTTAGCCTCCAGTGCATTGATTTCTGCTCTGATCTTTATAATTTCCTGTCTTGTAAGAGGTTTGGGTTTGTTATGCTCTTCTTTTTGTAGGAGGTTGAGGTTCTGCATTAGGTTTCTTATTTGAATTCTCTCAGTTTTCCTAATATGGGCATTCACTGCTATGGATTTCCCTCTTAGAACTGCTTTCATTGTGTCCCATAGATTTCTGTATGTTGTACTGGCATTATCATTTACTTGTAGAAACTGTCTAATTTCTTCTTTAATTTCCTCTGTGATCCATTCATTGTTCAGGTGGGTGTTATTCAATTTCCATGTATTTGTGGGGGTTTCGTGGTTTTTTATGTCATTGATCTCCAATTTTATTGCACTATGGTCTGATAATATACTGGGGATAATTTCAATTCTTTTACATTTACTTAGACAAATTCTATTAGCTAGCATGTGGTCTATTTTGGAGAATGACCTGTGTGCAGCTGAAAATGTATATTCTGATTTTGTGGGGTGGAATGCTCTGTAAACATCTATTAAATCAATTTATTCAATAGCTTGGTTCAGTTCTAGAATTTTATTGTTAATTTTTTGTCCAGATGATGTGTCTATTTGTGATAGTGGGGTATTGAGGTCCCCCACTACAATTGTATAAGTGCTTATTTGGTTTTTCATGTCCATTAATATTTGTTTTGTATAGTTGGGGGCATTCATATTTGGTGCATATATATTTATGATTGTCATCTGTTCCTCTTGGATTGTTCTCTTCACAAGGATGTAGTGACCATCTTTGTCTCTCTTAATTACTTTTGGTTTGAAATCTAGTTTGTCTGCAAATAATATTGCTACCCCTGCTTTTTTATGGGTTCCCATTGCATGGAGAACTGTTTTCGATCCTTTGACTTTCAGTCTATGAATTTCTTTTTGAGTTAGGTGTGTTTCTTGTATACAGCATATTGTTGGATTTTGCTTCTTGATCCATTCTGCCAGTCTATTTCTTTTGATTGGTGAATTGAGGCCATTAACATTGATGTTATAATTGATAGATATTGACTCATCCTTGTCATGATGTTTTACATTAGTTGACTCTTTTATTTTTTATTTATCCCCCTTTCCCTTTAGCTTCTTGCCTTGCCTGGTGGCTTCCCTCTGTTGGCCCTCATGGAATTGTGACCTTCGTTGTTTTTTTCTAGGATATTGTTTAGAATTTCTTGGAGTGCTGGTTTGGTGGTCATGAAATTTCTCAGGTGTTCTTTGTCATGGAAGTATCTAATTTCCCCATCAATTTCGAAAGATAATTTTGCAGGATACAACAGTGTAGGTTGGAAATTACTTTCTTTTAGGGCTTGAAATACTTCACTCCAGTCTCTCCTTGACTTGAAGGTTGGTGTTGAGAAGTGTGCTGTGATTCCGATGTGCTTTCCTTTGTAGGTGATTTGTTTCTTTTCTCTAACTGCTTGTATGATTTTGTTCTTTTGTTGAGTGTCTGGGATCTTGACTATTATATGTCTAGCTATAGATTTTTTTGATTGTGGCTAGTTGGAGTTCTATATTCCTCATGTATCTGTATGTCTAATTCTCTAACTCTGTCTGGGAAGTTTTCATCTATTCTTTGAACAATTTATTTTATGTCAATTGTACTTTCTCCTGTTTTTTTGTGGACTCCTATCAGTCTTATGTTATTCTTCTTTGTATCATCTAGCAGCTGTTGGATTGATTTCTCAGGATCCCTTACTATTTTTAAGAAATCTCTGTTTTCATGGTCATTAACTGGAATCCTGTTGTCTACATCTGGTATTTTCTCTTCAGATTCCCTTAATCTGCTGGGTATACTTTCAGTGGAGTTTTAATCTCCTTAATATCTGTTTAAATCTGTTTCATGGATTCCATTTCTTCCTTATGTAGGGCATTCATGGTTTCCATTTCTTTCTTATGCTGGGCATTCAGGGCTTCTAGCATGTTTCTGAGCCAATTTTTTTATTAAATTCTTTTATTGGTACATTGTAGGTATACAAAACAATAACATTTCTCATTGGGAATTGTACCTTTACATAATGCATCCTGGTTCTTATTTTTTCCCCATTCCTAGCCCTCCCTTCACCCCCTCCACCCTTTCCTATTTACAAAGACTTTATTTCTGTTTTTTCCATTTCTCAGCATTTTTCCTTTCCCTTCTTTCCTTTCCCCTACCCCTCCCATTACCCCTACACCTTTAGACCTTTTCTTCCTATTATGCATTATCGATTCTTCATTCTAATCATTGGTACATTTTAGGTATACTATATAATGACATTCATCATTGGAAATTTGTACCATTACATAGTCTCTCTTGGTTCTTATTTTTCACCCTTGCCCAGCCCTCCCTTCAACCCCTCCATTCCTCCCTATTTACAAAGATTTTGTTCCTATTTTTCAATTTTCTCATATGAATCCCATTCCCTTCTATCCTTTCCCCTACCCCTCCCACTTCCTTCCCCTTTGCCCCTTTTCTTCCTATTTCACATTACCTATTATACATTTAGTCCTTATTTACACTTTCAGTTTCTCACATCAGAGAAACTATTCGGTATTTACACATGTGTGTCCTATTTGTTTCACTTAAGATTATCACCTCAATGTGCATCCACTTAGCTATAAATGTCTCTAATTTCTCATTTTTTATGGCTGAGTAGTACTCCATTTTATAAAAACCCAACATTTTCTTTATCCAGTCTCCAGTTGATGGGCATTTGGGCTGTTCCCAAGTTTTAGCTATTACAAACTGTGCTGCTATGAACATGGGTGCACATATATCACTGTGGTATGATTCTTTTAATTCTTTGGGGAAGATCCCCAGCAGTGGAATAGCGGGGTCAAATGGGACTTCCAGTCCTAGTTCTTTGAGGTATCTCCATACTGATTTCCGCAGTGCTTGTATCAGTCTACACTCCCACCAGCAGTGGAGCAGGGTTCCTCTTTCCCCACAGACCCACCAGCATTTGTTATTGGTTGATTTCATGATAGCAGCCATTCTTTCTGGAGTGAACTAGAATCTCAGCATTGTTTTCATTTGCATCTCTCGAATGACCAGTGATGTTGAACATTTTTTCATGTATTTATTTGCTATTTCTACTTCTTTGTGTGAGAAATGTCTGTTCATTTCAGATGCCCATTTTCGGATTGGATCATTAAATTTGGGAGGTCTGATCTTTTTAAGTTCTTTACAGATTCGAGATAGTAGACCTTTGTCTGAGGAAGAGCAGGTGAAGATTTTTTCCCACATTGTGGGTTGTCTCTTCACACTGCTGGTGGTTTCTCTTGCTGTGCAGAAGCTTTTTAATAAGAAGAGATCCCACTTGTTGATTGTTTGTGCTAGTTCATGGGCAATTGAGGTTTTGTTCATAAAATCTTTTCCTACACCGATGTCTTCAAGGGTTCTACCTAACCTCTGTTCCAACTGGTTCAGAGTTTCTATTTTAATATTTAGATCTTTAATCCATTTTATTTTAGTTTAGTGCATGGTGAGAAACACAGGTCTAGTTTTAATCTTTGGCAAGTTGAAGCCCAATTTTTCCAGCACCATTTATTAAAGAGGCTATCTTTCCTCCAGTGAGGGTGTTTGGCTCCTTTATCAAAGATGAGATGACTGAGTGTGTCTGGTGTTGTTTCTGCATCTTCTAATCTGTCCCACTGGTCCCCAGGTCTATTTCTTTGCTAGTACCATGCTGTTTTTATTACAGGAGCTTTGCAGTAGAGTTGGAGGTTGGGGATTGTGATACCCCCTGCCAGGTGTCAGTTACCTAGAATTGCTTTTGCTATTCTGGGCCTCTTCTTGTTCCAAATGAATTTCTGGATTGTTTTCTCAAGGTCCATGAAGTATGCTGCTGGGATCTCAATTGGAATTGCATTAAATCTATATAGCAGTTTTGGAAGTGTGGCCATTTTCACTCTATTAATCTTTCCTACCCAGGAGCAGGGGATGTCTGTCCATTTTCTGATATCATCTTCAATCTCTCTTTTCAGAGTGCCATAGTTTTCAGAGAAGAGGTCTTGATTTCTTTTGTTAGGTTGATTCCTAGGTATTTCAGTTTTTTGGATACTATTGTGAAAGGAATTATTTGCCCTATTTCTCTCTCAGTGAGTCTGTCATTGGTGTAGAGGAAAGCTATTGGTTTTTGTGTGTTGACCTTGTAACCAGCTACTTGACTGAATTTGGTTATTAAGTCTAGAAGACTTTTGGTGGAGTTCTTGGGGTCTTCTATATACAGTATCATGTCATCTGCAAATAATGACAATTTGACTTCTTCATTTCCTATCTTTATTCCTTTTATTTCTTTCTCTTGTCTAATTACCGTGGCTAATGTTTCCAGAACTATATTGAACAAGAGTGGTGATAGTGGCCATCCTTGTCTTGTTCCTGATTTGAGTGTGAAGGATTTCAGTTTTTGACCATTTAGTATGATATTGGCTGTTGGTTTTTCATAGATGGCTTCTATCAGTTTGAGGTAGAGACCATCTATTCCAATTTTTTGTAGGGTTTTTATCATAAATGCATGTTGGATTTTGTCAAATGCTTTTTCTGCATCTATGGAGATAATCATATGGTTTTTGTCCTTGGCTTTATTGATATAGTGTATTACATTAATTGATTTTCGTATATTGAACCATCCCTGCATCCCTGGGATGAATCCCACTTGATCAGGGTGTATGATTTTCTTGATGATCTTCTGCATTCTGTTTGCGATTATCTTATTAAGGATTTTTGCATCTATGTTCATTAGTGAGATTGGCCTATAGTTCTCTTTTTCAGTTGGGTCTTTCTCTGCTTTGGGGATCAAGGTGATGCTTGCTTCCAGGAATGAATTTGGGAGTATTGCTTCCCTTTCAATTTCATTGAAGAGTTTAAACAGTAGTGGCAACAGTTCCTCTCTAAATGTCTTGTAGAATTCAACAGTGAAGCCATCAGGGCCCACGCTTTTCTTAGTTGATAAGTTTATAATTACATTTTCAATTTCATTGGTTGAAACTGGGTTGTTCAGAATTTTTAGGTCTTCTTTGTTCAACTTTGGTAATTCATATGTATCTAGGAATCTGTCCATTTCTTTTGTGTTTTCCATCTTATTGGAGTATAGGTTCTGGAAGTAGGTATTGATGATCCTCTGGATTTCTGCTAGGTCTGTTTTCATTTCACCCTTTTCATTCCTAATTGCATGGATTTGGGCCTTTCCTTTCCTTTTTCTGACAAGGTTAGCTAAAGGTCTGTCAATTGTGTTGATTCTTTAGAAGAACCAACTCTTGGCTTCATTGATTTTTTTTGTATCATTCTCTTAGTCTCCATTGCATTGATTTCTCCTCTGATCTTTATAATTTCCTCCCTTGTGTGAGCTTTGGGGTTGTCTTGCTCTTCTTTTCTAGAAGTTTGAGGTTCAGCATCAGGTTGTTTAATTGGGCCCATTCTGTTTTCCTAATATGCAGATTCACTGCTATGAATTTCCCTCATAAGACTGCTTTCATTTTGTCCTATAGTTTCTGATATGTTGTATTGTCTTTGTCATTTAATTGGAGGAACTGTCTGATTTCTTCTTTAATTTCCTCTGTGACTCATTGGTTATTCAGAAGTGTGTTGTTCAATTTCCACATGTTTATGAAATTTTTTG
This sequence comes from Heterocephalus glaber, assembly GCF_053883595.1. Classification (NCBI taxonomy): domain Eukaryota; kingdom Metazoa; phylum Chordata; class Mammalia; order Rodentia; family Bathyergidae; genus Heterocephalus; species Heterocephalus glaber. Next base: position 29,510,469 of record NW_028258325.1, read on the forward strand.
AGTTTCTTTTGCTATGGATCTCCAATTTCATCACACTATGGTCTGATAATATACAGGGGATAACTTCAATTCCTTTGCACTTACTTCAACATGTTCTATGTGGGAGTATGTGGTCTATTTTGGAGAATGACCCATGTGCAGCTGAGAAGAATGTGTATTCTGATTTTGTGGGGTGGAAGATTCTGTAAACATCTGTTAAGTTCATTTGTTCAAGAGTTCAATTGAGTTCTAGTATTTCATTACTTATTTTTAGTCTACTTGATCTATCTATATGTGACAGTGGGGTGTTGAGGTCCCCCACGACAATTGTATTAGTACATATATGAGTTTTCATGTCCATTAGTATTTGTTTTAGATAGTTGGGTGCACTAGTGTTTGGTGCATAGATATTTATGATTGTCATCTCTTCCTCTTGGATTCTTCCCTTTACAAGGATGTAGTGTCCTTCTTTGTCTCTCTTAATCAGTGTTGGTTTGAAATCTACTTGATCTGCCAAGAGGATAGCTACTCCTGCTTTTTTTTTGGTTCCCGTCACATGCAGTATTGTTTTCCACCCTTTAACTTTCAGTCTATGAGTTTCCTTTTGAATGAAGTGTGTTTCTTGTATGCAGCATATTGTTGGATTTTGCTTCTTGACCCATTCTGCCAGTCTATTTCTTTTGATTGGTGAATTGAGACCATTAACATTGATGGTTATAACTGAAACATACTGACTTGTTATTGCCATGACTTTTTCTTTTTGTTGGGTTCTCCCCCTTTACATTTAATTTCTTGTCATGCCAGATGGGTTCATTCTGCTTTGCTTCCTGGGGCTGTGATCCTCAATGTCTGTTTCTAGGATATTGTGTAAAATTCTTTGGAGTGCTGGTTTGGTATTCATGAAGTTCCTAAGGTGCTCTTTGTCATGAAAGTATCTTATTTCTCCATCCATTTTGAAAGATAGTTTTGCAGGGTACATCAGTCTGGGTTGGAGGCTGTTTTCTTTTAGGGCTTGGAATATGTCACTACAAGCTCTTCTTGCTTTGATGGTTTGTGCTGAGAAGGCTGCTGTGATTCTGATGAGCTTTCCTTTTTATGTGATTTGTTTCTTTTCTCTGACTGCTTGTAGAACTTTGTTCTTCTGTTGAGTTTCTGGAATCTTAACAATTATATGCCTATGTATAGATTTTTTTTGATGAAATCTATTTGGAGTCCTATATGGCTCACTTATCTGTATGTCAAGCTCTTTTCCCCTGCTTGGGAAGTTTTCTGCCATAATTTCTGTGAAGAGATTTTTTATGTCATCTCCACTCTCTTCTGTTTCTTCATGGAGACCAATCAGTCTTATGTTATTCTTCTTTGCATGGTCTAGCAGCTGCTGGATTGATTTCTCATGTTCCCTTATAATTTTGAAGCAATTTTTCTTTTCCTGGTCACTAATTGCAATCTTATCTTCTATATCTGAAATTCTGTCCTCACATTGGCTCATTCTGCTGTGTAGCCTTTCAGTGGAGTTTTTCATGTCCTGGAAATCTATTTGCATCTGTTTTATGGATTCCATTTGTTTCTTATGTTGGGATTCCATCATGTTCCTGAGCTCCTCTCTAGATTTATTAATCATGTCTTGCACTAGGGGCACAATTTCTCCTGTTATCTGAGAAATTATTTCTGATTTCATTTTTTCCAGATCCCCTTTTGTCGCCAGTCAGTGGGTCCAGGTGGTTGAGTATCAGAGGGTTCCATCTCATATCCCTTTGGGGTTGCTGTAGGTGATGTGGAAGTCTGGTTTTGAGACTTATTTATGTGTTTTCTCATTTCGACTGGGGCGGGGTGCTGTTAGTGCCTGCACGGATTACCTCCTCTGAGCTGGGAGAGGTGGGACAGGGACCGGGAGCAGTGGTAGGGATGGTGACCCAAAAGCCCTTTCCTGTGGGCTGGGAGCAGTGGGAAGGATGGTGGCCCAGAAGCCCCTTCCTCTGGACAAGGAGCAGTGGGATGGTGGCTCAGAAGCCCCTCCCTCTGTGCCAGGAGTGGTGGGAGGCATGGTGGCCTGGAAGCTCCTTCCTCTGGGCCAGGAGCAGTGGGACAGAAGGTGGCCCAAAGCCCTTTCCTCTGGGCTGGGAGCAGTGAGAGGTATGGTGACCGGGAAGCCCCTTCCTCTGGACCAGGAGCAGTGGGACGGCGGCTCAGAAGCCCCTACCTCTGGGCTGGGAGCAGTGAGACTCAGTACCTTGGTCTGGTGGTCTGGTGTCCTCTGCGTCTTTGTAGTGTGGAACCAGGTCTCTGCCTGTCTGCAGCAGGGTGATTCAGCGTCTTCTGCGGGACTCGGGACTTCAGTAGGGCGTGCACAGACCTGCCTGTCTGCAGCAGGCTGGTTCAGCGTGTTCCGCGAGACTTGGGACCTCGGTAGGGCCCCAATTTTTTTTTTTTAATCTGTTTCTATTCTAGAGCCTCTAATTGTGTCTTTCACTCTCCTCAGCATCTCTGTAGTTATGTGGGAGATTATTTCTGCTTTGAATTTTTCTAGGGCCTCATTCATCTGTTTTGTTACTTCCTTGCTATCAATTCAGGGTGTCCAGGTCATCAATTTTCAGACTTTTCCATCTGGTTTCCCCCAGAATTTACCCTTGGTGTGGTGGAAGTCTGAATTTGTGCCTTGGTTAAATGTCTTGTCATTTTTGTTTTTGTTACTGTCCTTGGCTTAATTCCTGGCTTGATACTTCAAAATTGTTTATTGTAAGTATCTTTTCTTCCTTGTATTTAGAACCTGTATGGAATGATTGCTTCTCAATCGTTCTTCTCAATGATTCTTCTCTGGAAGACATCTGTCTTCCAGATATAGCTAGTCTTTAGATTTTGAGTCTGTAAGGACTCTGAGGCTGTCTCATTTTCATTATACCAGGAAGGACAACTGATTAGATCAATCACAACACCTTAACCCACATGATACAATTAGCAACACCATGGGATCAAGTACATCCTAGAAAATAGCAATTTGAGAAAGTTACTAATCTATCACCTTTAACTGTGTGAATTGAATCAAAATTGAGGATGAACCCAACATATGTTTATAGTGAATAAATTCTTCAATATAGCAATTTTACCCTTTGGGATGGGGAGTCAGAAGAAGTTGTGGAGGGAGGGATCGATAGGTTGAAGGATAGGGGAAGGTTAGCAGTGAGGCCAGAGGACACAGGTGAGAGATGGAAAGGGAGAATAAAAGAAAAATAAAGAAGAAATCTGAATTAGGGCCAGAACAGGAACAAAAATGGAGATGAAGAACAATGTGGGACAACAAGAGAGTGAGTGAGAGAGAGAGAGAAAGGAAAGAGAAAAGAAAGAAAAAGAAGAGAAAAATAAAAATTTGAAAAGACTAGAAAAAAAATAAAAATAAAAGCAAAAGAAAACCAATGATAATAACTTTGGAAATAATGAATAAACATGAAAATGAAGGGCCTCCTTCAGGGAATGTCTCTGCTGTCACAATAGAAAACGTGGGCAGTAGTGTGCAGATATAAGTCAGTAAGTCTCAGCATGCCAGTCACAGACCGACGGGATTCAGACAGATTTCTGGTGGCAAGTCCCACGTTGAGCTCCCTGTCCTCCTTTAGGGTTGAACTCTGCAAGGCTCTACTGCAGGTTCCAGCTACCCTTCCCCTGAAGATAGTCCAGGTTCTGATGGGAGGTGATGATCCCTCCTATTTACCAAGTACAGTGGTCTGGTGTCCCCTGTGCCTTTGTAGTGTGGAACCAGGTATTGGTACAGCCAGGAGGCCAGAGGCGGGGGTTGGGGAGGGGGAGTGGTGCAGGTGCCTGTGCAGCTAAGCGGATCGCTGCTGTGGACGAGGGGTCCTCACCTTCTGGCTGGTCCCTGGCAGTGTTCATAGCATGGGGTGGATGGAGTGTGGCTCCCGGCGACCCGGGACCTCTCTCTAAGTGGATCGCCACCGTGCCATGGGCATGGCCAGTGGCCAGGAGCTATGCTTTTAACATGCTGACTTTCAGATGTTGATTAGATACCTGAGGTGTCACTAGACACTTGTACTGAAGAACTGAAGTTCAATTCTCAGATGGAGATATAACTTTGGGATGATATAGATAATGTTTAACACCATGAAATGAATAAAATCTAGAGAGTTTACATATGACAAAGATGAGATGTGCCAATATTTAAAGACTGAAGAGATGGGGCAGAAACATTAATAGATGAAAGAAACTCCAGAAAAATAGAAGCAATTCTAGGAGGAGTAACCTGGGAGGTAATTATGAAAAAGTTTCCAGAAGGAAACAGTGGTAAACAGAGGCAATTTTTTTTGACAGGTCAGCTGTGAACAAAGAGGCTTTAGCAACTCGAATGTCATTGGTGCCCTTCATGATGAATAGTTTCTATGGAGTAGTCGGGCCAAATGTCTACTGAGATTAAAAGAGAACAGATGTAGATAAAATACAGCCAGAAAGTGTAGGCAACTTGTAAATCACTTTCTTTCTTCCCTCCTGCTTTTCCTTCCTCCAGGCCCCTCCCTCCCTCTCTTTCTTTCTTATAAAAGATAAGAAAGAAGTGGGTGGCAAGTGAAGAGGTAATGTGGGAAAAGAGGTTGAGAGTTTTTAAAAGATGGTTTTAGAAAACTGCACATATGGTTGTTATTGGGAAAAATCCACTGAGAAAATTTGGATGATTCTGAACACAAGGGAGAGTTGCTCCAGTGAAGCCTTTGAGTAGACAAGAAGGAATAGAATTTAGCCCATAGGTGGAGAGATACTCAGTGATAACCACAGTGCTTTGTGACTACTTTTGATTTAGGAAACATTATTTTATTTGCTTACTCAAAGCTTATGGGTGGCTTCTCATTGTTTTACAAAAAAAAATCAACAATCCTTGCTCTTCCTTTTGAGGTTACAAAAGAACCAATTACTGTCTTACATAGATTATCTGTTACAACGTTCCCTTCCACCCTAATGTCTCACAATTCAGATCCCTTTATGAGCCACAAACAGAGGCTGCTTCTTTCTCCTCTTTTTCTCTTCCTCCTTCTTCTCCCTCTTCTTATTCTTCTGTCAAACCTTTTCAACTTGCTATATTCTCTGCCTAGTAATTTATTGCTTTGGCATTTTATTGGCTTCCTGTTTTTCATATTTAATTTTTGGCCTAAATGCTTTTGCAGAAAATATTTTCTTGATATCTTTACGCAATATATGCTCAGAAGTTAAAGTATTAATATTTTGTAATTATCTTGTATTTATTTCTTTTCTTGCTCATTGCCTTTCTTCCTGACCAGAATGTAAGTTTTAGCTATTGCTCTAAAACCTAGTAAAATATCTGGTGCACCCAAACAGGTGCTTATAAAATTTCTTTATTAAAACAAAATTATAGCCTCAGTGTCCAGAAGCTGTCTAGATTTCAAGACTATTTATTACTTTTAATGTATAGGCAACCATTATTTGAGCCCCCACACAGGATAAATGCAAGTCTAGTTCTCTTCCCATGAATTTTGGAGCTCACTTCTTATGTGAAATGAAATGAATCCTGTTTCCTTGTCACATCTCTTTCTCCCTTACAAATTTCCTCCAGCTGGCTCATGACCACTGTGTGATTCCTGAGCATACTTTATCCCAAAGCACAGACACAGGTCCCTAAGCTCAGCTATTGTGATGTTCTCATGTTTAAGATTTATTAACTTTTGCTTATAATAAGATGGTAACAATAACAATCACTTACTCAGTACTTGCTGTGAATAAGGCATTGTTCTAATAATGTTATTTCTACTATATATAGATATCCATATATAGAGAAAATTTTATCTCTGTATACCTAGTCTATGTCTATATAGATGCTATATCTACTACATATATACCTAATCTGCCTATCCATCCACCTACCTAATTATCCCAGCAATGATATGATGTAAGTTTTTTTCACAATTTTATAGATAAGACTCTGAAGCATTGAACATGATGTTTCCCAGGGACATGTAGCTGATAAGTAAAACCAGGATTTATGCCCATGAAGTTGGCTTATAGAATTTAACTTTTTAAAGGAAAGGAAATTATAATTCAGAAAAGAAAAAAATTGAAATTGATTGTCTGATAACTTTCTTCTTTAATATGTTGGCCATTTTCACTGATTCAAGTTCTTAATAATGAATATTATTCCATGTTTTTCCAATTCTGGCTTCTTTCCATATTTTGTGGATTTGACTTTCTTTGGGGTGAATTCATTCTCTTAATTCTATTCACTCTCACTGCCTGTCCTCAGAAAGAGGAAATTGATATATCTAAACAATATCATAATCTCTGCAAACCCAAAGTTAACTCAAAGTAAATAGAGCTTTTCATGTGATGAATAATAAAATAGCACCCTCAGCAGTGAGGTCTGAAGCATGTGCATTTTCATTTCTCTACTGCCTTCTGTTGGCGTGAGTAAAAGTGTCATCAAAGAAACTCCTGTAAAGGCAAAAGAAGACATTGACATTCACCCTAGAATTAGAAATGCTTCTAGTCTTTAATATAACATACTTTTATCCTCACTTTATATGTAAAACACTGCAAAGGTTACATGAAACAACACTGACATTTGCTATGGTAGGAGCTAAGAAGAAGAAGACAAAAAGACAGCATGACATATGGCTTTAAGTGTTATAATGTAGTTCTGGAAAATAGCAGCATTTTGTTCAGCAAAGATATGCTACAGGGCCTGAGGCCAGAAGTAAAAACCAAAATGATCACTACAAACATTTAAGAACACATTCATGTGAAGAGTTTTGTGCAAAAAATGTCTTTGAGCCAAGAGGATCTTATAAAAGACTGATTCTTATGGCTAAACTCAGAAGACTGAAACTTTTGGTATACTAAGAAATCAGCAGTAAATGTATCTTCTTTAAATATTTTGAGGGCAGAGCATGCCTGGGTGGGCTGGAGATATAACAGTGAGCAAACCAAACAACATGCTATCTTCCCTTAACAGCAATATAAGCAGTTGCCATTAATTAATCAATTGTTTCTCAAAAAGCCTACTGTTAAGGTTTGGGACTAAAATGTCCCCCTAAAATCTCATGTTTTCAGAGATAAGACTTTTTGAAGGTGATTGAGTCAAAGGGGTGCTATATTCATTAGTGGATTAATTCATTCATGAGTTCATAGCTGAATGTTCTATTAGGGGGTGAGGCCTGGCTGGAAGAGGTGGGCCACTGGGGATGTGATCTAGAAGGGTGTATTCATGTCCACAACTCCTCCTCTCTCACTCGTTGTTTCATAGCTGCCATAGGGTGGGCAGCTGTCCTCCAGACGTTTTCACCTGTAATTTCTACTTTGGAACCAGCCAACATAGACTGAACCCTCTGAAACCCAGAGCCAAAACAAATCTCTCCTCCTTTAAGTTGTTTGTTCCAGCCACAGAAAAGTGATTGATACAGGTAATAAGCTGTGCTAGCAGCTGATAATCTAGCAATAACCAAATAGACAACAATCTCTGCCTTCATTTAACTAGTGTTTACTAGTATTCAAGTACTAGACATCGTGTGCTGGGTTTTTGTAGACATTTATTATTGTTGTTCCTCAATCAAATTTTGAAGTACCTTTAATTTGGAAAATATTATACAATTATAGAATAAGAAACATGAGGCTTAGAAGGACTGACTCACTGGCCATGGGGTTGAGTGACCAATAAGCAGGGGAGCTGAATCCTAGAACCAGGTTTGCCTCACTCTGAAGTAGAGCAGTCTGACACCTCTGTTAAGGATGACTTGTTCATCTCCAACTATTCTCATTTGCGTTTGTAAATTCCCTGGTTCTTTACCACTCAGCACAGGCTCCCAACTTCTAGATGTTATCTCTAGGTGTTTCTACTCCATTATAGATTTTCTCTCCAAGTCTAATATATGTGTTCATTCCATCCAGACATATGCACCATCAGTGTCTCTTATTTTACATTTTTGTTTTTTGGGGTTTTTTTTTGGTACTGGAGATCGAACTCAGGACCTTGTGCTTGTGAGGCAGGAGGCGGAATCACTGAGCTAAATCCAGGCCGCCATTTTACATTTTTGAAGAGTGCATTTGTTAATCAGAATTATGTTGTAATTCCAATTTAGGGGAATTTTATCAAAATATCATTTTTGTCAATGAAGTTGTCTATTAAAGGATTATTCAAGTGCTCAAATGGGCAAGAAATGTTTTAACAAAGCCTTGAGCACATGTAGATTCAAGATTTAAGGAACATTCAAATTTCATACATTCACTTTATTTTCACATGGACAGGGTATATACATGGCACTCACTGAGGGTAAACTGATTATACTTGCCAGCTACCTTTCCTTGTATGGTTCCCAATTAGTTGGTTAAAGGTACCTGTGTAAATTTGGAAGAGAGTAACGAAGTAATGTCCATTGTTCTCTGAAAGCCTTTTATTAACCATATGTGTGTGACAGACATTCACAGAGGTGCTTGCTCTGCCCATTTATTCCTCTCTCTCCTGAATCATGCTGATTGCAGCTACTTGGAGGCACTGCCTCCCCTCAGGGTTCTCCACGAATTCTGCTTTTATGGTTTCATGTCTGCAGCTGAAAGGACATGTCTTCTTTTATTAGATGCTCGATGACTCGATCTCTGACCCAGTCCCTCTTATGGTCTTCTGTTGCCCAGTTATGTAAGGTCTACTTCCAGCAATATATTCTTTATCCCAAAACTCTCAGGTTGACACTTCTTTATTGGTTGAATCTTGGTTGGTTCATCAACAAAACATGAATGGTAATCATTAACAAAATAAAAAGCAAGATGGCAATTAATCATTCTCAGGTCTAATTCATAGAATTATTAGTTAAAATATTTCTAATCTCTTAAGAAGTATTTTCCTACTGAGAAAGACAATATATTATACATGAGTTGGTAATGAGTGCCTTAGATGTTTTTATAAACAGCCTACCTCTCTTCTGTTGATTTAAAGAGGGATGCCTGAACTTAGCAAGGTGAGAGGTGACAGAACAACCCTTGCATATAATGCAGAAGATAAAATCTACTGATAAATCTCTTACTCTTTTGGTGTTTTTTTTGAGTCATTATTGTGGAACATAAAAAATTGTTAAACTGAAATTAATGAACCACATGTTGTTTATGTAACTAAGGAAAATATGTCAAAGATTATTATAATTCTAGTAAGATGACAGGGAAAAATTATCTATTAGTTATACTTTGAAAGGATTAAAAGAGTTGGAGATCATTTTGAAATATGCATTCTGCATCACTGAAGAGCCTGATTTGTATAAATAATTTATAATCATACTATTTTATATTTAATGTGCTCATTAACTTTTACAAGCATGTGGAAATTATTGCAAACTACAATTCATAAAAAGTATATCTATATTTCAGGTACTTTGTCTCATGGATTTAAAATATATCACTCAACATGCTGCAGCTGATTCAAATTTTTTCAGTAAGTGTTTAAAGTGATGTCATTCTAAAACAATTTTCGATTTATGCAAAAGTTGATAAGATAACATTTTACATTAATGTCTTTTAAAATTGAATAACTAAGCTTAAATATGTCATGATTTCTTTTATTTGAGAAACCCAAAATATAAATAAAGGGCAAAATAAATGACAGATAATAGGAATTAGGGAGATAGATCTTTTACAAATGGGAAGAGGATCAAGAGGTGGAGGGAGGGGGAAGGAAAGGGGAAAGGGGGTAATGTACATGCACCGACTTCCCACAAGAGATGTAAATATTATGGATTACAAACATGTACTAATAAAAATAAAAAGAAAGATTAATTAACCAGTATCAACATGTTGTAGTAATATCTTGGTTCATGAATGCTTCTGCTTGCGAACCAGTTTGCAATCAGAAGTATTTGACAGAATTTTGCTTCCATTCACGAACTCCACATGGGGTGACAAAAAGGACCAAGGTCATCTTCCTGGCAGGACCAGGAATTTGACCATCTTCCAATTAATTTCATGAACAGAAGTACCCCTGTATTATTGACTACTGTATTGTTCACATGTCAAACAGATTTTCCTTGCTTTAGCAGAGTCCCTTTCCTGTTTATAGATTCCATGTAGAATATGATAGCTATCATCTTTCTTTATGTTCCTCATGGCTGTGACAGTCCTTCAAATTTTGTTTCATTTTAGGTAACTTTTACAGTTTTGGGAAGGACTACTCAAGTATTTTATGAAATGTCCCTCAACTGGAATTTGTCTGAATCTTTTTTCCTAATTAGTCTGGGTTTATGGGTTGTTTTGAGGAACACTATAGATAAAATGCCTTTGTCATCACATTATATCAAGGGTACACACTAGTAGTTTGACTCACCACTGTTGCTATAACCTGATTGGCTGGCTGAGACAGTGTTTGTTACATTTCTCCACTGTAGAGTCATATTTTTTTTCCTTTTACCACATCATAACCTTTGGAGGCAAGTCACTATATTGATTTTCTGGGGATGACAAAATATCACATGCTGAGTGGCTTAAATAACAGAAATTTATTGTCTCAGAATTTTGGAATGTATTCATCATCTTCCCATTGCTGTGACAAAATACCCAAGATAATAAATTTATTAGAAGGAAAGGTTTATTTTGCATCACAGATTCAAAGGTTTCAGTCCATAATGGTTTAGACCATTGCTTTTGGGCTAGTAGCAAGGTAAGAGGCTTTGATGGAGCAAAGCTGTTCACCTCATGGCAGTTGGGAAATGAAACAGAGATACAGGAAGGGGCTGGAGTACCAATATTTTCTTGAACAGAACATCTCCAATGACCTAACACTTTCACCAAGATCCCATCTCCCAAAGGTTCCAATCTCTCCCAGTAATCTCTTATCGGCCTTTTGGCTAAGATCAAGTGTAGTATCAGTTCTTATCAGTTCAATCTCTCCCAGTAGCACTGAGAATCAAGCTGAAACACATGCACCTTTGGGGGGGATTCTAGTTCCAAACTGTTTCATGAAACTCGAAGTCCAAGGTGTCAGTAGGTTTGATCCCTTCTGAAGGTGGTCCTGGAGAATCTGTTCCAGGATTTCATCCTAGCTTCTGTTAGTTTGCTACAATCTTACAAATTCTTCTTTGGTTTGCAGACAGATCATCTTAAATTCTGCCTCCAGGCTCCATGGTACTCTTGTGTTTGTGTCTTTCTCTAAATTTCTCTGTTTTATAAATGCACCAGTCTTCCTGGATTAGGGCCCCTCCTTACTGCAGTAAGAAAGTCTCGTCTCTTAACTTATGTGTACAATGGCCCTATTTCCAAATAAGGTCACATTCAGAGGTACTGGGAGCTAGGAGTTCAAGGCATTGATTTCCAGGGGGTGGGAAACACCATGTAACCCATAACAATCACCATGCACAGTAGGTACTCGAACTGTTGGGAGTTATGATCAACCTCCCTGAGAATAGGATGTTCACAGAGGCCTTCTGTATTGAAAAATTTGACTCTTCTATCATTTACTATTTATTTGATTGATCATTTATTTATATCAGAATGGAGTCATTAGTACAAATATTTTGCATTCTAACCCAGTATTATTTTACTTACTTTGTAGTTCAAGTTGTTTCATCTTTGACCATTTGGACTACTTCAAGTGGGCTCCTGTGATCTTTCAATGTATTTTGCTCTCACTGACATGGTTGTGAGGTCCTTTTGGCTCCCCCTGCCCCAGTCCTTGCATTTTCTTACTTTCTGACACTAAGATGGTCTAAGCTTATTTTATTTCCTGTCCCAGCATTATAATTAACCATTTCTTTAAAAACCCAAGGAGCCCTGGTTCCTTTTGCTGTAGAATAATATTAACAACTAAGTTTTGGGCAACTGTAATCTACCTCTATGTGGTTCTTTCTAGTCTCCTCCCCATGCTCATCTGTAACTTCAGTCTACACCAGTGAGAGATAGGGACCATACCACCCGCCCTCCATTTATTTAATTGTTCAAATCCAATACATATTTATAGCAGTTTTCATTTACTTTTCATCTACAGAATTATTAAAGCATAAATATTTATAAGCCAATCATAAATATTTAAATATGTACAAATTCCACAGAGTAATTGCTTACATTTCCTAGGAATAGCTGCAAACCGAATTGAAGGAATACAATTTCTTCTGTGGATCATTTTTAATGAGGACAATGCCATTGGTAAGTACAATTGACTTTCTTTTTAATATGTAATACATTAGAATAATATTCTCTGTAATATGTTAAACATTAGACCAATTAGAATGAATGACAATCATCAACTTCATATTTTCATCATAGGAGCAAATTATAAAATTTACATAATTGTTATTTGCATACTCAGGCTGTTTATGTAAATATAAACACATGCATATAGCCTATACACGCTTAGACAAATATAATAAAACTTCATTATAAGCATTTCCAAAAGAGTGAAAGTATGAATATAGTCTAAACTATGAATTAGTTACAAGAGTAAAAGCTAAAATGTTTTCCCATATATTTTCTGTCTTGGATTATGCAAGAACAAGGAAACCCGTGATGTAGGAAGGATTGTATCCAAAGAATTCCAACTATCTCAAACATGAAAATGTACAATTTTCTCTTTATTATATGTCACATAAAATTTTTTCTTCACTTTGTGTACTTAATATAATCAATAGTCTTTTTTCTTCCCCCTCCCCTTTTTTAGTTATAAATTTGGTTAAAATTGTAGAATCCCATATATCAAGGAAAGTAAAACAAATGGAGTTGATAATGGGAAATATATGGTATGAATTCCCTGTGCAGGTTAGATGTCATGTACAAATTTAAATCTAAATTTTGTACTGGTTTCTGTGTATCCAACACCTCCTGGGTAACACTCTGAAGTTTCCAAATCTCACTTGTCCCTTGTCCCAGGTGCTGCTGCGATGGCTAGCTCAGCGTAGGGCTGGATGGTCTTCACACAGGTGCCACATGACAGCCACATGAAAGCCCTCACCTTTGATCTTGAGACTTGTGCTCCACAGTCCCGCATCTGTCATCAATCAAGGAACATGATAATTTTTCTCCTAAAATTAAATTCCAAATGTCACTTTTCCTCTACTGCTCTTTATTTGCAAACCCTCATGAATCTCCATGTTTATTGTGTTAGTAGAAAAGCAATGGATGTCAAATGATGCCTGACCATGTGTGAGCCTTGGGATCTCTCAGGGAGCGGGAATGGGGATTGTTAGGGCACTAATAGAGCTGGCAAGAATGCTTTATAACCTTTTTTATTGCTGTCTTACTCTACTTGGGCTGCTATTTTTTTAAAAAAATACCCTAGACTGGGTACCTTATAAAAACCAGAAACTAATTTCTCACAATCTTGAGGCTGGACTAAGAATGAGGAGTCAAGGGAGGCCTTATTTCTGGCCCGTATTTGGCCATCTCCTTTCTCACTGTAACTTCACATGGTGGGAAAAGCAAAGGCTACTCTTGGGCTCTTTTAGAATACTAATGCCACTCATGAAGGCTCCCTTCTGTGATTTATTCAGCCCCCAAAGAACCTACCTCCTCATATCATCACCTTAGGAGTTAAGATTTATACAGAAACTTTTGAATGGGGGGGGCATACACTTTCAACTTTGTGTTAAAATTTGAAGACAAACCTGTGAAGAACTGTATGTCAGAAGGCTGATTGATGACCATTTGTTGAACGAGGGACAGGGCATTTCATTTTTAGTTGAAGCTCACTGAGATGTCTTCAAGAGAGAAATTGGCAGATGGTGTTTAAATGGAAACCCATGGCAGTGAGACCTGGGCAGTTTGTCCTTGAGGAAAACGGTTTCATCTACACATTCACTTCTGATCTCTGATCAAAAGACGCCTTTCACTTGGTCTATTTGTAATTTGCTCAGTTTCTAAAATAAAGCTCAGGTCCTGTGAGTACTTCTGACAACACTTTGACACAGCAGGAGCAATTTGGAACACAAACTGGAGAAGAAAAAAAGAGAGAGAAGAATGTTAAGACTTTCAAATCGCTCAAAATGAAATTTAGACTCTGAAACAGCAAATATTTTATTCACAGGAAATTCAGTTAAAATGTACATCTCTTCTATTTCCTAAAAATATTAATTTACATTTTAACTTGCTACTGCTGTGATCAGCAGTTTTTAAAATTTTTTATTTATTTATTTATTTATTTATTTATTTATTTATTTATTTTTCCCATAGTGGATCTTGCATTTACCAGCCCTAGGATTTTTAAATCAAATACTAAAGATGAACTTCTCACCCTCTGCACCATTAGACGGGGAGCTAACTGCTTCATGAATTCTCTTTTGTTTTGTACTCTGTTAAGATCCTCTTACAACTGAACTAGTGTTGTCCTTAATTGGTCACAGGTAAGTTTTAAATGAGTTTTAAATTAGACTCTTTTTCTCCACTCACACCCTAATCCACCTCATTTCCTTCATTATTTTTATCTACTTTCCAGACTCATGACTTCAGACTTTAACAGGAGCCATTGTGTCATTTGCACAATTTCAGAAGCCCAGTGGTCCATTTTGATTTTTCATCTTCTGAACTACTTTAGTGCTGCTTCAGCAATGATGCAGAAAAATCAGTATTAGCTTATAAATGCAGAAATTGTGAATACCTTTTAATTACAATTTTCAGACTTGAAATTCATGATTTTTAAAAAGGCATATACTATCAATTAATTATAATATCTTTTTTATAAATTAGAATTATTTTCACCTGTGAGCGGGAAGAGGACACCTCAGATTAAATTTCATGGGGGTTGAAGGCTGTAGCTGATCTTAGGTATGACCAAATCTTAGGGTTTCTACAGATTCTGTCTCTCTCGTTGGCTCTTTTGTGCAAGTCGCTTAGGAAATGACTGTCAAAAATTCTATACTTGTGCCCCCCAAATTCAGTAATCTCAGTGGAAGAGCAGTTTGTCTCATCAACAGACAAGTGAGTTAAGCTGGTTTGGAATATACCGTTGTCCCTGAACTCAAAAGCTATGATCAGGGGCCACCTAGACCTGGTTGGCTAGTCTTGTCCATTAAAATATCCTCATGGCTCCATAAAACTACAAGCAATCATCCCCCTGCCCCAGCAAAAGGGAACTCATCACTACAGAAGAGAGGAGTAATACCAAATAGACAAAAGTACTTTTTCTGTTTCACTCTTTCCTCCCATCTCACTTTACTTTTTTAATTTTAAATTTTATTAGTATATGTTTGCATCAATAATGATTATATTTACTGTGTGCAATTTGTACATGTAAATAACACATCTTAATTCTCCTTCTCCTCTTTCTTTTTTAGTTTCTCTTGTCAGTCTCAAATTGTGTGGACTGCATTCAATGGTTCTCATTCTGCATCATGTCATGTATGATGGGGTTCTTTTCAGCTACTTCTCTCTAGAATGTCTTTCTGGAAACTCCTATCCTTATTTCTACTCACTCATCTTCTTTCTTGGTGGTGGTAGTGCTGTGTTTAAGTCTTCTCCTCAAAAAAGCTCTCTTTAAAGTCTAAAAAATAATTGGGTGACAGTATTGTGTACTATGACATCACTTTGTAATATGGTTACAATTTATCACTGGTGTCAATTGGCCATTTTAAAATTAAATTTTTTAGCTGGGTGTGGTGGCACATGCCATAATCCCAGAATTCAGGAGGCTGAGGCAGGAGAATTGCCATGAGTTCAAGGCCAGCCTTGGCTACACAGTGAGACCTTGTCTAGCTTCCTCCCATGAATAGATACATAAAAATAAAATAAAATTAAGATTTTGTATTTCCTACTCTACTATGTTGAAAACTTCATAAAAGCTAAACCTACCTTGTGTTTGCTACTAAATACCCACCCAAAATATGGCACCAGTAAGATTTATTTTTGGTACTGGGGATCTAACTCGGGTCCTTGCGCTTGTGGGGCATGCGGCTGAACCACTGAGCTAAATCCCCGGCCCCAGCAGTAAGTCTTTTAATAAATCATTTTTGCAAAGCCATTGAAAAAAGAACTCAGAATAAACCTACTTTCCCACTTTGGGAATAATCTAAGTAAAAATGTAGGCTATTTCAAAACATTTTGAGTGAAATCTTAAACAAGTTCAATGAGTGAAATCTTATGTTTCTTATTCATTACTGTATTTCCCAGTACCTAGAAAATCACTTGGCATGAGCTATGCTTAGTAAATACTTTTTTAAAAAATTAAGTCAGGGAATTTTAAATATGCGTCACGTTATAAGATGCTCTAACATTAGAGAATAAGCGTTTGAGCAAGTTGCGCCCTCTGGTGACCAAAAGTCATCATTATAGATTTTTTTTTTCTTTTCTTTTTGTGATTACTGGGATGAAACTCAGGACCTTGAGCTTGCAAGGCAGGCACGGTGCCACTGAGCTACATTCCTGGCTAGACTGTTTATTAAGCAATTGGGCTTTGAGCTTTTGAGGCTAGCACTTCATAGGATAATGAAGACATCACAAAAAGACACCTTGGAGAAATCCTAGTACAATCTTGTAGTGTAAAACTGTTATCATTCATAGGTAGATGATGGATGATAGACAGATGACAGGTACAGATGGGCAAATCAATTCTATCTTTACACTTTTCTAAAGTCTTGAGGTATAAAGATGAATAATATGTACACTTTATACCAAAAGATAAATACAATACAGAAAAACATTTACTAATATGGACATCTACAGGTTAAAAGATAGGATAAGGGCAAAGTATTTCTAACATGATCTGTGAGTTGGGAAGGAAATCCAGGAAAGATTCTGTAAAGAGGTAGAATGGTGTTTCTTGTGGGATTCAGGGCATGAGATGTTTCCATCTAGACCAGAGGTTGGGAGGGCGCTCAGAGCAGAGGGAAGAGGCTCAGCAAGAGCAGTCAGAGTTTTTCACACTATTTTCAAATAAGATGATCCTACCTCCTGGGTACAACTACCTCATGACAACCAAGTATTCCTAACTGCTCCCACCTGTTTCTTGTATCATTAACGTCTTTCGTTTCACTTATAAGTAAGCTATGGCCATCAAATATATTGTTACTATTATTATTCGGTACAACTTCGCCTCTTAGATGAAGGAAGGACAAGAACAATAGAAATTCTTTGTTTTACTTTTATTCATTTCTCCTTCCTCTTTAATGTTCTTTCTGTTTTGTATAAATCTGAGTTTCTTATCGCTAACTTTTTTTTTTTCTGAAGGACTGCTTTCAATATTCCTTGCAAGGCAGGTCTCCTGGAATAAATGCCCTCAATTCATTTTTCTGAGGGAAGTCCCTATTTCTCCTTCGCTTTTGAAATATACTCTATAATTTTATGGGGTACAAAATTCTAGGTGGTTGTTGTTATTTTATCTGTCAACAATTTAGATACTTCAGGCACTTAACTCTCTTGCTTGCATGGATTATGAGGAAACATTGGCTCTAAATATTATCTTTGCCCATCTATAAACACTTTTTAATCCAGTTTTTTTCAACATTTGTTCCTTTATCTTTAATTTACTGCAACTTGAACAGAATATGCTTAGATGGAGGAGGTTTTTCTTTCGTTATTATTAATATTATTATAATTTTTGGCATTTGTTCTGCTTGGTTTTCTTAGCTTTCTGGATCTAGAGTTTGGTGCCTGACATTAACATGGAGAGATCCTCCATTATTATTGCTTCAATTATTTTTTCTGTCCCTTTCTTTTATCTCCGTATAGTACTCCTTTTATTAGTATGTTACATCTTTTGTGATGGTCTCATAGTTCTCGGATATTCTATTCCATGTTTTTAGAAATTATTTTTCCTCTTTATAATTTTTCAAGTTTGTAGAACTATTCTCAAGTTCAGAGATTCTTTCCTCAGCTGCTTACATTCCACATAATGAACACATCAAAGATATTCTTCACTTTTGCTATAGTATTCTTAATTTCCTTTTGTTTCTTTTTAGACTTCACATCTTTCTGTTTACATAGTCCATATGTTCTTATATATTGTCTACTTTTTCAAATATTAAATTATTAAAGTCCTTGGTGTAGTAATCGTAGGTGCTTTAATTTCTTGTATAATTCCACATCCTTGTCATGTCTGTAAGGTACTGATGTCTTCTCTATTTACATAGGGTTGCTCTGCCTTGTTGGTTTTTTGTTGAAACCTGACATCATGGCAAAGAAACTCTGGTAAATTGGGCTTTGGTGACAAACTGGTAAGGTGTAGAGGCAAAGGGAATACTTTGAATACCTCTGATTGGGTCTCAGACTTTTAGTGAACCTATGCCCTTGGCTATAAACTTCACAAGTCTTTCTCCCTACCCTTCAGTGGGTTACGTGGCAACAGAGGGCTGGGGTTGGGTATTTGCCTTTCCCCAGGTTTAGCAGGCTTTTACAGAACTCCGTCAGCTTGTTCTCTGGTCAAATAGTTCCTCTTGAGGGCAGGCCTTCCAAAGAAGAACAGAAAGCTGTGATATATTTCCCACTGGAAGCTGGAGATTTTTCTCCAATCTTCACTGTCTGAACCTAGTTCATATCCTGGAGGTAAAAATGAGAAAGTATGGAAGCTTCCATGACTGGAGATTTCAACTTTCAGCTTTCTGAACTTCCAGCAATTTATCAATTGAAGCTCACATTTTTCAACTCTGGCACTATTTCCTGATGAGGTTTCTTTTCCATACACTGTGATTTGCTGTATGTATTTGCCTATCTTTCCAATTGGGTATGTGGCAGAGAGACGTCTGTTCTCTTGTGAATTTAGGAAAAGTTGTGGATTGTTCGACTTTTTATTTGTTGTTAGGATGAAGTGGTGATTTGTAAGCTCTTTACCTGCTATATTAGAAACCAGAGCCTTAATATATTAGTTTAAAGACCCAAGTGATATTTTATTTTGTTGGCAATCAAGAGTTCCTTATTCTTTCAGGAAACAACATCTTGAGATCTGACAGTCATCTCTAATGCCCATTATGTTAATTAACACAGCCTCTGGTGTTTATAAGGATAAAAATAGCTGGATGTAATGATTTGATATCTTCTCGGGAGTATGCACTTCTGATTTGAGATTCCAAATGTAAACGGATTACACTTAACATAATAG
Source organism: Heterocephalus glaber (assembly GCF_053883595.1). Taxonomy (NCBI): domain Eukaryota; kingdom Metazoa; phylum Chordata; class Mammalia; order Rodentia; family Bathyergidae; genus Heterocephalus; species Heterocephalus glaber. The sequence continues at coordinate 29,529,445 of NW_028258325.1, forward strand.
CTCTGGAACAGCAGGACAACATAGCTTTCAGCACAATCTACTGTGTGTCACAAAAGACAGGTACAGGAAACCAAAGAGAGACTCTGTGGCTGACATAGCAGTACTGGCATGGAAGCAGAGGTGGATCTGGGAAGTGTTTACAAGAGCAAATATACTTCTTTTTTTCTTTTTTTCTTAAATTCTTTTATTGGTACATTTTTAGGTATACAACACAATTACATTTCTCATTGGGAACTTGTACCTTTACATGATGCATCTTTGTTCTTATTTTTTCCCCATTCCTAGCCCTCCCTTCACCCCCTCCACCCTTCCCTATTTACAAAGACTTTGTTTCCATTTTTTCCATTTCTTATCATTTTTCCTTTCTCTTCTTTCCTTTCCCCTGCACCTCCTACTACCCCTACCCCTTTGGACCTTTTCTTCCTATTTTGCATTATTGATTATTCATTCTACTCATTGGTACATTTTAGGTATACAATATAATGACATTCATCATTGGAAATTTGCACCTTTACATAATCTCTCTTGGTTCTTATTTTTCACCCATGCCCAACCCTCCTTTCCACCCCTCCATTCCTCCCTATTTACAAAGATTTTGTTCCTGTTTTTCCATTTTCTCATATTAATTCCATTCCCTTCTTTCCTTTCCCTTACCCCTCCCACTTCCTTCCCCTTTGCCCTTTTTCTTCCTGTTTCACATTACCTATTATACATTTTAGTCCTTATTTACACTTTCAGTTTCTCACACCAGAGAAACTATTCGGTATTTACACGTGTGTCCTATTTATTTCACTTAAGAGTATTGCCTCAATGTGCATCTACTTAGCTATAAATGTCTCTAATTTCTCATTTTTTATGGCTGAGTAGTACTCCATTTTATTAAAAAAGCCACATTTTCTTTATCCAGTCTCCAGTTGATGGGCATTTGGGCTGTTCCCAAGTTTTAGCTATCACAAACTGTGCTGCTATGAACATGGGTGCACATATATCACTGTGGTATGATTCTTTTAATTCTTTGGGGAAGATCCCCAGCAGTGGAATAGCGGGGTTAAATGGAACTTCCAGTCCTAGTCCTTTGAGGTATCTCCATACTGATTTCCACAGTGCTTGCACCAGTCTACACTCCCACCAGCAGTGGAGCAGGGTTCCTCTTTTCCCACAGCCCCACAAGCATTTGTTATTGGTTGATTTCATGATAGCAGCCATTCTTTCTGGAGTGAGGTGGAATCTCAGCATCGTTTTCATTTGTATCTCTCCAATGACCAGTGATGTTGAACATTTTTTCATGTATTTATTTGCTATTTCTACTTCTTTGTCTGAGAAATGTCTGTTCATTTCAGATGCCCATTTTCGGATTGGGTCTTTAAATTTGGGAGGTCTGATCTTTTTAAGTTCTTTATAGATTCAAGATAGTAGACCTTTGTCTGAGGAAAAGCAGGTGAAGATTTTTTCCCACATTGTGGGTTGTCTCTTCACATTGCTGGTGGTTTCTCTTGCTGTGCAGATGCTTTTTAATAAGAAGAGATTCCACTTGATGATTGTTTGTGCTAGTTTACGGGCAACTTAGGTCTTGTTCATAAAATCTTTTTCTACACTGATGTCTTCAAAAGTTCTACCTCTGTTCCAACTGGTTCAGAGTTTCTATTTTAATATTTATATCTTTAATCCATTTTGATTTTAGTATAGTGCATGGTGAGAGATATAGGCCTAGTTTTAATCTTTGGCAAGTTGAAACCCAATTTTTCCAGCACCATTTATTAAAGAGGCTATCTTTCCTCCAGTGAGGGTGTTTGGCTCCTTTATTGAAGATGAGATGGCTGAGTGTGTCTGGTGTTGTTTCTGCATCTTCTAATCTATTCCACTGGTCCTCAGGTCTGTTTCTTTGCCAGTACCATGCTGTTTTTATCACAGGAGGTTTGTAGTATAGTTGCAGGTTGGGGATTGTGATACCCCCTGCCATGTCTCTGTTACCTAGAATTGCTTTTGCTATTCTGGATCTCTTCTTGTTCCAAATGAATTTCTGGATTGTTTTCTCAAGGTCCGTGAAGTATGCTGCTGGGATCTCAATTGGAATTGCATTAAATCTATATAGCAGTTTTGGAAGCATGGCCATTTTCACTCTATTAATCCTTCCTACCCAGGAGCAGGGGATGTCTGTCCATTTTCTGATATCATATTCAATCTGTTTTTTCAGAGTGCTATAGTTTTCAGAGAAGAGGTCTTTGATTTCTTTTGTTAGGTTGATTCCTAGGTATTTCAGTTTTTGGATGCTATTGTGAAAGGAATTATTTGCCCTATTTCTCTCTCAGTGAGTCTGTCATTCATGTAGAGGAAAGCTATTGATTTTTGTGTGTTGAGCTTGTAACCAGCTACTTGACTGAATTTGGTTATTAAGTCTAGAAGACTTTTGGTGGAGTTCTTGGGGTCTTCTATATAGAGTATCATGTCATCTGCAAATAATGACAATTTGACTTCTTCATTACCTATCTTTATTCCTTTTATTTCTTTCTCTTGTCTAATTGCTGTAGCTAATGTTTCCAGAACTATATTGAACAAGAGTGGTGATAGTGGCCATCCTTGTCTTGTTCCTGATTTGAGTGTGAAGGATTTCAGTTTTTGACCATTTAGTATGATATTGGCTGTTGGTTTTTCATAGATGGCTTCTATCAGTTTGAGGTAGAGACCATCTATTCCAATTTTTTGTAGGGTTTTTATCATGAATGCATGTTGGATTTTGTCAAATGCTTTTCCTGCATCTATGGAGATAATCATATGGTTTTTGTCCTTGGCTTTATTGATATAGTGTATTACATTGATTGATATGCATATGTTGAACCATCCCTGCATCCCTGGGATGAATCCCACTTGATCAGGGTGTATGATCTTCTTGATGATCTTCTACATTCTATTTTCCAGTATCTTATTAAGGATTTTTGCATCTATGTTCATTAGTGAGATTGGCCTATTGTTCTCCTTTACGGTTGGGTCTTTCTCTGATTTGGAGATCAAGGTGATGCTTGCTTCCAGCAATGAATTTGGGAGTATTGCTTTCCTTTAATTTTCATTGAAGAGTTTAAACAGTAGTGGCAGTAGTTCCTCTCTAAATGTCTTGTAGAATTCAACAGTGAAGCCATCAGGGCCCACGCTTTTCTTAGTTGATAAATTTTAAATTTGGTTTTCAATTTCATTGGTTAATATTGGGTTGTTTAGAATTTTTAGGTCTTCTTTATTCAACTTTGGTAATTCATATGTATCTAGGAATCTGTCCCTTTCTTCTGTGTTGTCCATCTTATTGGAGCATAGGTTCTGGAAGTAGGTATTGATGATCCTCTGTATTTCTGCTGGGTCTGTTGTAATTTCACCCTTTTCATTCCTAATTGCATAGATTTGGGCCTTTTCTTTCCTTTTTCTAACAAGGTTGGCTAAAGGTTTGTCAATTGTGTTGATTCTTTCGAAGAACCAACTCTTGGCTTCATTGATTTTTTCTATTGTTCTCTTAGTCTCCATTGTGTTGATTTCTCCTCTGCTCTTTATAATTTCCTCCCTTGTGTGAGCTTTGGGGTTGTCCTGTTCTTCTTTTTCTAGAAGCTTGAGGTTCAGCATCAGGTTGTTTAATTGGGCCCATTCTGTTTTCCTAATATGCGTATTCACTGCTATGAATTTCCCTCATAAGACTGCTTTCATTTTGTCCTATAGTTTCTGATATGTTGTATTGTCTTTGTCATTTAATTGGAGGAACTGTCTGATTTCTTCTTTAATTTCCTCTGTGACCCATTGGTTATTCAGGAGTGTGTTGTTCAATTTCCACATGTTTATGAAATTTTTTGAGTTTCTTTTGCTATGGATCTCCAATTTCATCGCACTGTGGTCTGATAATATACAGGGGATAACTTCAATTCCTTTGCACTTACTTCAACATGTTCTATGTGTGAGTATGTGGTCTATTTTTGAGAATGACCCATGTGCAGCTGAGAAGAATGTGTATTCTGATTTTGTGGAGTGTAAGACTCTGTAAACATCTGTTAAGTATATTTGTTCAAGAGTTCAATTGAGTTTTAGTATTTCAGTACTTATTTTTAGTCTAGTTGATCTATCTATTTGTGACAGTGGGTATTGAGGTCCCCCACTAGTTTTGTATTAATGCTTATTTGATTTTTCATGTCCATTAGTATTTGTTTCATATAGTTGGCACACTAGTGTTTTGTACATAGATATTTATGATTGTCATCTCTTCCTGTTGGATTGTTCCCCGTTACAAGGATGTAGTGTCCTTCTTTGTCTCTCTTAATCAGTGTTGGTTGGAAGAGCACACTTCTGAATAACCAATGAGTCACAGAGGAAATGAAAGAAGAAATCAGACAGTTCCTTCAAACAGAAGTTCCTACGGTGCTCTTTGTCATGAAAGTATGGTATTTCTCCATCAATTTAGAAAGCTAGTTTTTCAGGGTACATCAATCTGGGTTGGAGGCTGTTTTCTTTTAGGGCTTGGAATATTTCACTCCAAGCTCTTCTTGCCTTGATGGTTTGTGTTGAGAAGTCTGCTGTGATTCTGATGGGCTTTCTTTTGTATGTGATTTGTTTCTTTTCTCTAACTGCTTGAAGAACTTTGTTCTTCTCTTGAGTTTCTGGAATCTTAATAATTATATGCCTATGTGTAGATTTTTTTTTGATCAAGGCTATTTGGAGTCCTATATGCCTCACTTATCTGTATGTGAATTTCTTTTCTCGTGCTTGGGAAGTTTTCTGCCATCACTTCTGTGAACAGTTTTTTTATGTCATCTGCACTCCTGTTTCTTCATTGACTCCAATCAGTCTTATGTTATTCTTCTTTGCATCATCTAGCAGCTGCTGGATTGATTTCTCATGTTCCCTTATAATTTTGAAGCAATTTTTCTTTTCCTGGTCATTAATTGCAATCTTATCTTCTGTCCTCACATTGGTTCATTCTGCTGTGTAGATTTTCAATGGAGTTTTTGATCTCCTGGAAATCTATTTGCATCTGTTTTATGGATTCCATTTGTTTCCTATGTTGGGATTCCATCATGTTCCTCAGCTCTTCTCTAGATTTATTAATCATGTCTTGCACTAGGGGCACAATTTCTCTTGTTATCTGAGAAATTATTTCTGATTTCATTTTTTCTGGATCCCCTTTTGTTGCCAGTTCAGTGGGTCCAGGTGGTTGAGTATCAGAGTGTTCCATCTCATTTCCCTTTGGGATTGCTGTAGGTGATCTGGAAGTCTGGTTTTGAGACTTATTTACTTGTTTTCTCATTTCAACTGATGGAGGCAGGGTGGGTGCTGTTGGCACCCATGAGGCTCACCTCCTCTGAGCTGGGAGAGGTGAGACAGAGGCCAGGAGAGGCGGTAGGGATGATGGCCCAGAAGCCCCTTCCTCTGCACCGGGAGTGGCGGGACTGCAAAGATACTTCTTTAATCACCATTCAAGAAAGAATTTGCTAATTTTTGAATGAAGATGATTGAACTTATCCTAGAATTGTAAGTATATATAAAGATAATTTAACTACTAAATATTTTAAATACACAGAACATCAGAGAAAGTTAAATGATAAATATTATCTCCTAGACTTATGAAATGCTAGCATTTTGTCATATTGTCATTTTTTAAAGAAAACGAAGACTTATGAAGAGAATGTGGTTATTCTTCTATCTCTCTCTTCCATGAGTAGATAGATCCATAATTCTGATACTGAGGTGTGATTTTTTTCCTTGTAAGTGTTTGATTTTTTAATTTCTTTTGCTCATATCCACAGATAATACAACTGCATCATTTTTAAAAGTAGAACATTATTTATTCTAAAGTTTCCATAAGTATTACCATCACCTACTTATCTACAGGATTTTTTTTCCCTGATAATTATGCTTTTGAGCCTTTGACATGTTGCTATAGACAGCTCTAATCACTTTATATTTTGGATTAGTTAATTGATTATCTGCCTGTGATTTGACTAATACATAGGTCATAAAAATCAGAACACCAGAACACTGAACCTAGGCTTGGGATAAGGAATCTGCCCATTCTTGTTGGAAGAGCTGCTGCTCAGGTATGTCTGCTGTTGCCATTGGGGAAAGTAGACCCAGTAGGATCATATTATCAAGTTGTACTCCAAGGGAAATGAAAGTACATGTTTCATGTGCTACTCTGAAACATTTGCAATTGATTTTCCTGAAAAAACAAAATAAAACAAAACCCTGAAGTTCACATAAAACACTTATATAGCCTGAATATGGCCACTTAGGACCTTTGCCTATACTAACTCTTTGGTGAAATCTATGCAATTCATTTTACATGGTGTTTTTATTCACTATCAGTTCTTTCTTCCTGTTAGTATAAAGTTTGTAGTCCAAAGGGGAATTATCCTGGAAACAGAGCATTTGTAGTATTAGTCTACATACCTGGGCTACACACTGAAATGAGCTTTTAAAAGATACCAATGAATAACTCTCACCAATATTAAGTATCTCTTGATTCCAAGTCTAATATTAAGTATCTCTAATATTAGTAATATTATTACTAATAATAAGTATCTCTTGATTCCAAATCCTAGAGACTGTCAGGCTGACTTTTACATGGTGCCTGTACTGTTAGAAATGGCCTTCTTTTATGCACTGTTTTGTTTTATGCAGTTTGCCAAGAATAATGAATAATGATGACTATTTAATGTCAGTAGTCTTTTCGCAATCAGTTAGTTTTTGTGTGGAGCAAGGCAGTGCTGGGCGTGGAACCCACAGGTATGCACCATCATGCCTAGCCATAATCAATTATTTCACATTGCCAGCATAGTTTAGACTCCCATATAAGTTTTTTTATTTTTATTTTTTCCCATATAAGCTTGTATTCAAATAATAATAAAGCAATTTTGTATGAATTTCAATATGTATTGAAAACCATCTCTAATATTCTTATGGATTTTGATAAATATACCTGCAGAATTTTATAAGGATGATTTTTGAGGGGGGAAGAAAAAAACTAAAGAAAAAGATTCAGAAAGAGTGAGAGAAGTAGAGCAATCAACATGTTGGGTTTTGGTTGCTATGTCATATTTTCATCTTGGAATAATGCTTTATCCCTTTGCCATTTAATTTAAAATATTTCATTCTAGCTATAGACAATGTGATATATGTGGAAGTTTTTCCTCAAGGACTATGGTTAATTACTCTAATAAGTAACAAATTTTCCAAAGGATCTTAGCTACTATTTGAAAGCCCCTCTTCACCCCACAGAAATGACTACTACAAGGCTTCAGTTTTATTCATCTGTAATCAGAAGCAAAAGATATTCAGCTAGCATGACAGATGTTTCAGCTTTACTGAAAAAATAAGGAGTGGCCAAGTTTTGTATAATGACTATAAATATTGAAGATACACTGTTAATTGCATGAACAGTGAAACTCGAAACTTTTGGGAGATCATGAATTTTTATTCCCAAGGAGACTGACATTTGGTAACTAACTCAAAATAATTTGGTTACTGTTGCTTGCAAGTCCTTATGCAGACCTGTCTCTAGCATACTGTCATATGTGCATCTATGAAAGATTGCAGGACAAGCATGGTCAGTGCATTTAAAAAGACAGAGGGCTGGGATTTCATTGAGCTTAGGGAGCAAACTGCAGGACTATTTTAGCTCTTATTTGCTAATGAACATTTGTATGTGTACAGAACTTGTTCTAATGATTGCATCAATACTTGGCAGTAGGTGTCTAGGGAGAGAGCCTCAGAATTTACCTGCCTGTAAAGATTGAATACTATATCGAACTGAAGCCATCAATTGTGAGGGGCCCTATTGGCATGGATCAATTTACAAGTTGGGCCAGTTTCATTGGTAGTCCTGTCCAAATCAATGCTTTTGAGTCTACTTTTTTGATTAGTGTATACTGCAATAGAACTTTGTAAATATTAAAATACTAAGATGTATATTGTTTAGTAGTAAAAGCACTGCTTAAAAAAATCAGAGGACAGAGTTCTAGTTCCAAGTGTATTATTATTTGGTTATTTATGTTAGTATTATGTCTATTTATCACTCTGGGGCTATCTTATTTTTCTGTATAATAAATTTCCTTCAGACAGTAAAAATTTGACTATATGTAAATCATGTAAATTTTTATCTCTCAGGAAGGAACAATTCCAAAAGATACATATCCTCTGAAATTCAAGGTCATCTTAATAGAAAAATCTATGGATTCAGAGTCAGTAATATAGCTAAATGGTGTGGGAAATTGGGTAAAAGACTCAATTCTCAAAAAATTAAATACTTTCCTCTTTGAAAACGTATGTGATGGTACCAACTTTGGGTTTGTTGTGAGGATCAAGTATGTAAAGAAAATTATTTAAGGAAATGATTTCAAAAATATTACAGTATATAAGCATCCTGGTTCACCTAGCCCAGCCTGGGAATCTTCTGTTTCAGAGAGAGAGAAGCATAATGATATCTCTTTACGGATTCTAGCTCAGAGCTCAATCTGTTTCTTGGGCAGGAAACTCCACCCAAGTCTCTCAAATTGAGAAGACAAATACTCCAATTGAACACAATGTCCTTCTACAACTGCTTTGAGGTCAAGTGTATGAAAGTCATTTTTTACTTTTTTTTAAAATAAGGTCATTTATAGGATCCCATTCTACACAGGATAAATTTTCCATTTAGTTTTTGATAAAAGTGATAAATGGAAAGGAGAGAAAGGGCTTCAAAAGTCAGAGTAAGGAGAAATATGGTCCTTGTTTAATAATTGAATAACAAGTGACTGTGTCCTCTGTATTAATCCTATACAGCAGTTTTCCTCTTATCTTTAAACTAGGTATTCCTTTAAGTGCAATTTGATTTATATTATATTTTTGACAGGTTTCTATATAGTGTGATTAAATTAGCAGACTGGCAATTTTTTGTTTTAAAAAAATTAATTGAGAAAAACATGCTTTCAAGACACAGATGACTTTTCCTAGGGCTTTTATTGAAAACAAGACAATCTGTTTTGTTGCAAAGGACACTAAAAATTGCTGATTAACTGACTAGTCATTTCTTTTCTAATGAAAAGTGACAGCATAGAGATTTTCTGGAAAATAAATCACTGTGAATGGGGATAGTGTATAAGTTTCTTTTTTTTTTTCTGAACTATTTAGAACATGACAGAGACCAAACAAGATTACAGAGCAAAATAAATTGATATAAAATATGTTAAAAGAACCTTACATCTTGCCTGCAACATAACTGAATCTGGCATGGAAATAGGCCTTGCTAACCAAGAGACTGACTATCAAACTGGATAGAATTTGGTTATTCCTGTGCTGTTACAGGCATTGAAGCAAAGTATCTCCTCCTCCTTTAAAAAAAAAATCAACATCTTTTTTCATTAATAGGTTGCCATTGTGCATTTTTTATTCACCTAAATTTTGGAATTCAGACTACAATAAAGATTTATCTGTGGCTTTAATGTAATAAAAGATGATGGATGGAGCTCCTCGACTTGAAAGTAAAATTTTCTCAGGATGTAGTCTATTATTTTAGGAAAAGAAAATTATCTTTGGAAGCTGTATTAATTCTAAACTACCACCAAGAAGTGTTATATGTGCTATGCCATGCCTTTGATAGTTAACACAAGGAAAATAGGCCAAAAATTAATGAAATAGAAGAAAAATGGATCCAGATTATGTGATTGCCCATATACTATTATATTACTGTGAAATGTATCCATTTCTGCTTAAGAGAAAAAGCTTTCAGTCATATATCTATTATTTTTAATTACAAAAGTAGTTTGTGCTCTATAATAATAAAAATAGAAGTGTGTATGATAATCTTCTGATATGTCAACTTTGGTAGGCTATAATTTTTCAGTTATTCATCATAAACTAAATCAGATGTTGCTATGAAGATATTTTGTGCATGCAATTGCAATCCTAATTAGTTGACTTTAGGTAAAGGAGATCATTCCAGATGATATGAATGGTTCAATGAATCTGCTGCAAAGGCCTCAGAAAGCAGAACCGAGGCTCCTCTGAAGAAGAAATTCCACCTGTGAACAGCAACTAGCACGAGCCCAAGGGTTCCAGCCTGCATTTTCTGATGTAATGGCCTATCCTTGACATTTCGGACTTGTCCAGCCAATTCCTCATAATTGATTTCTTAATATTCATGTTCTACTGTTTCTTTTGTTGAGCTTTGATATAAATGCTGATAAGATTAGAAAAACAGAGTATGAAGAATGAGCTTTATGATTTGATTCTGATTCTTCTGGAATTGGTCGGACTAATTCTAATTAGATTTAGAGGCACTATTTCCAGTAGTAAAGGCAATACTGTGGTGAGGCAATGGAGATACACAAAGCGTTGCCACTGGATATGCCCTGTAATATACCTATAATGATGCGGTTGTGGAAAATCATGTATTTGTTACTTTCAGACATTTTAGTCAAACTAATTAATATAGTGGGATTGGCTAGTCACTCCTAACTGTGGTAGGAAAAATGGGAAAATAAAGGATGAGCTCAAGGCTCCAAATTTTAACTAAAGCTCTGTATAAACTTCCCTCAAAGAAAGCCATTGTTGATAGTGGTCATAGGACCAAGATTGTTGAAAACCTAGAGTCTCATCTGGTGATTGGCTTCTTTCTTAGAATAACATACAGTATTTAAAAGAATTATGCAAAGATTAACATAATACACATTAAAAATTTCACTTCTTGGAGTGAAGAATTCTTAATGCTTTATTTAAAACAATCTAGAAACCAAGTAGTAGTGGAATGAGAGCACAGTGTTAGACCCCTGATGGTTGAATACCTACATAAGTGATAAAATAAGATTTCATTTTCTGAGTAAAATATATGAATGCCAAGTATAAGCTTGATTTTTTTTTTTACATGTAGAGCTAGCTATATGATCTAAGGTCACAATATTCATTTATCTATGTCTTCTCTTCTCTCTATCCTACTTAGGACTTTTGTTTTTTGACATGCTATGATAATATTGAAATAAAGATATAATGATATTACACAATATTTGATTACAATATTAAAGTTTTAACATTCAATCTAAAGATAAAATTAAACATATATATATGATAACACATCAAAATTCATTTTAGCATTTTAATTTATTTTTAAGGATACAAATGTGTTCCTGTACATACAAGAATATCATGTATATTACCCATACAAAAGAATATAAATTATAAATACCAAATGACTCTGTATATTTGTTCTGCTTTAGGAAGATAAATTTCTTCAGAAATTTTATTTGTTATAAAAAATTATTCACTAATGACTTTCAAGTACCCAGTGTCAGTGGGAGGCCTTAGAAGTGAATTAGAGTCATTGTTTAAAAAAGTACAGCCACCACTGATAGTAAAAGATCCATAAAAATAAAACTTTAAAAATTTATACAAGTGATTCATGTAGAATAGTTGTCCTTATTCACATAACTTGTAATATAATCTGAAGTTATAAGAATCAATCTTTTTAATAAAAATTTTGGTTACTCTGCACCAGAAATAATTAGAGATATTTATAGCATCACTATTACTTTAATTAAATAGTAAAACCAGAATACAAAGCTTATAAAATTCTAATTATTCAGTTTTCTATAAAAATGCACACAAAGTCTTGCATAAATAAAAATATTTTCTAATATTACTCATACTACATTATTTTTTACATTCTGATAAAATCAGAGAGAAAGTATATTATCACACCAGGATAATTGGTACAAATTCATCTTGATTAGGTGAATCACATCAAAAGGTATTATTATTATTATAGCAGAGCTTTTACCATTTACATAATGAACATTTAAATTATGAAAGTTATTTATATTTTCTTTGGAATTTCTGTGGTTCACATATCTTAAATTCATTCAAGCTCTTTGTCATCTTTATAGGCCAATTAGCAAAGCACCTCTGTAGATTTTAAAGGAGCTTAGAAACTGACTTGTTAATTTACTCTTCTTTTATGTCAGATTTATTTGAGGGAGACACTGCCAGAGCACATAAGTCAGGATGGATTCTATAGTCGATAGGAAAGGCTGACCATTGTAAAACAGAGCGACATTTCCTTGTTTTGTTCTAGAGCTCTACAGAGCTATAAAAATGGTAGAATCAACGCTGCCTCTGCTTGACCACTGTTAGGTCTCAATTCTCTTTAGTGAAGGCCTGCCACTTAACCAGTCAGACCCAGGAACTGGGGTTATAATGTGAGCAAAAGAGAAAGCAGTAATCTTTTCAGAGGTGGTTAAGGTGTGATGTGGATGAATATATCCAGACAAGGGAAAAGAAAACTCCCATCATCAGACAAAGCTTTGTACTTTAAAGTGAGCAGAACAAGGTGATTTTCCTAGTGGTAGTGCTTTTCAACTGGAAAAAAAAAAAAATGAAAAAACCCTGCAGTTTTACTAGCCTAGTTCTCTGTCAGGCCCTAAAATTAATTTCTTTTCCTCTTTAGACATATCAATGCTTAGAAAATTCTACTTAGTTCCTAAGCATCTCAGAACCATCACTTAAGGAAAAAATAAGTGGCTCTGGGTGTGAGAGTCAACTTTTTGCTTTCCTATACTAATTCATATCTTGCTTTTAAAATTCTTTATTACCTTGGTAGATCTCTGGTGTATTGGAACAAGCTTTCAAAAATATTTTGTTAAGCTTTTTCTCCTTGTTCCCAGTGGGAGGATTTATCCCAGTTACCTACTGTGCCATTAGCTAAAGCCAAACTCTTAATATATTTATGTTTAAGTGTAATCTGTGTTTGGAATGTAATATTGAATCTTCTCAATATAGTAATGATGCAAAGCTTTCATTAAAATAAATTTAGTGAATAAAATGGGAATCAATTTAAATAAAAGTAGGAAGCAAATATTAAAATATGCATATATTTTAGGCAAATAATGACAAAGCATTAGAGAATATGATAGCAACTGAAGTCTGGAAAACATAAAGAAGAAATCATCTATTTAAATGACTATATGATTACTTGTGAGTACAACTCCCCTAAATAACTGAGACCATAAAAGTAAACAAAGGGCTTTGATTATCCTCCACAGCTGACAGAGAACCCCCGTGACAGTTCAGCAGAGCAGTGACATCGCATTTGCAAGGACTTTTTGGTGAAATAAGAGAGGATGATGCAGGCTGCAGAGTGAGGGTTAGAGCCCATGCAAGAGGGCCGTGGGACAATAGTGCGTCATGAGATGTCTAAGACTTATTTTCTCTGGATTCACGTTTTTGGTCAGAGTTGCAACAACCAATAATTTAAAGACTCCAATAAATATGTTTTTTGTTTATATAAATATGTTCGCTTATGCATTGCAGGACAAGGAATTAGGTTTCTGAATAATTAGTATTTTATGGAACACCTACTTTATGTATGTGTTAAATTTTTGCTAGAGCAAACTGTTCTTAATTCTACCATTTTTTTCATAAACACATATACTTACAATATTGGATATATAAATACTTAGAAAATTCTACTTGGCTCCTAAGAAATTAAATTTACTAGGTGACAATTTTTTTTATATTTCTAAGGTAAAAAGCATGTTTAGACTCAACCTTATTTTTGGATTCCTATAACATGGAAAGAAAATACCACCAGTTAATAGCACACTGCCCTTCTTTCTAATGTATTTGCATATTAATAGGAGAACTCTTAAAATTTGTTTTTGCTAAATGTCTCATATTAATAACAGCATAGATTATGACCTTAACTTTCTGTGTATCATTTTGTTTCAACATTTGTCTACTAATATGTAAATTAACCGTTGAATAGAGTAAAATTCAATAAAATAAGAATTTATTTATATTTTGCCATAAAAGAAGTTTCTCCTTCCTCTTTATGTAACTCTAATTTCTTTACACATATTTAAAACTATTCACAATTTTGAAAGAAAGAGAAACTTAAACAGAATTTCTCACAAGGTATGCATTCTTAATTCACAATGTTAAATCCTGGGCCTACTTATTTCTCTATTAATAAAATGTGAGTAAATTTAATTAGTGCTGAGAGAATCTTAGTTCAAAATTGTTCCTGCTTCTGTTTATTTTAATGACAATAGACTGTGAAAAGGTACATAAAAGTGTTAATTTACTAAAATAATCCTTGGCCTTAATTTTTATAATAAGAAATAATTTTATTCTACCAACAAATAAGTTCCTTAATTTTAATTCATTCTTTCTGAACTGACTTTTCAAGATTAAAAGCAGCAAAATATTTACATCTTTAAAAAAATCTAGGTAGTATCTAATGAAAACATGGGCAAGTTTTATAAAAATGATAATGGAAACTGAAATTTTAATTAATTCATGTATAATTGTTTTAATTATGTCTAATACTGCTCAGCAAAATGAATTCACATAACATTAAATATTGACAGCTACTAAAAAGATATTTTTGGAGATTGTTACCATTCATTGATTTTTAGAAGCCCAAAGTGTTTATTTTAAAGTGTTTTATGTAGTTTCACAGTTATGTCCTGGGGAAAGCATGTAGCACACTTCTCATTCCACCAAACTAGAAATCCTACTTCTTCCCTATATTTTTTTTCTTTTTCTATATTTTTTTAAGACTAGAGATGAAATTTAGTCTGGGTTCTGCTTTCCTATACCTCTGCTAGCAGTGAGTGCTGGGTCAGACTGGCCCATTAGGCAGCCTTGGCCAAGGGCCAGAGAAGGGATAATCCGGGGCAATGGCTAGGGAGTAAAATGGGGTGACTGCCTGGATTAGGGTGCAATTTCAGAAGTACAGTCAGTAGGACTGCATGCCGGATGCTGAATTTGAAGAAGAAAAATAAGGGGAAGGAGAAGAGGAAGAAAGAAGAAAGAAGAAGAATGGAAGAAGGAGGAGGAGGGGAAAGAAGAGGAGGAGAATATGATTTATTTTTAGCTTTCTGGCTTATGTGACTGTACAATGATAATTTTGTTAATTCAAAACATATTTATTTTCTGCTTTATGCCAGAAAGAATAGTAAGCACTGGGATTCAGTGACACACAATACGGTGTTTGTATGTTCAGTGTGCCCTATCTACCGTGCTATTAGAATAAAACAAAATGGCTAATAAGTTATAATTATTTCTGGCATGATTAATTAAGCAACTTTTGTCAGAAAACTTCATAAATATCAAGATAGCATATATGAAATTATAAGACAGAGTGTAATGTTTGCTTCTTTCCACGTGGGGGCACTTTTGAACTCGGAAACAGTCCTCTCTGCACTTGTCAAAACCTTAATGTTATTTGGGCACAAGAGGGTTATGGACGTCTACGTTAATTCCCTGTATTTTAAAAAAAATTTTCTTTTTTGAGAAAGACAAATAATAAACGCATTTCCTTTAAATTTATTTGCAGAAATTCTGTTTTTAAAATACACAGTTTCTCTCGCCATATTTTTCTTATGACTCTAGAAATATTATACAAAAAAATTTGATTTTTGTTTAGTTTTTTCCCTTTCCATTCATTTTCAATTGTATAGGAAATCTAGAAGGGGAAGTAAGAACTGATAATCATACAAGAATTTCCGTTTCCCCATGATTCAAAATGTCTTAATTACTAGAGGAGAATGTGAATTTTAGTGTTTTCTTGGCAAATGCAAAGGGTCCTTTAACCCTGAATTCTAACTCAGACAAAAGGAACCCAGGCTGGAAAATTATGTGCTGTTTTTATAAAATGTCATTGAATAGCTGTTTTCATTGAATGTAGTTATGTACTCATTTCTAACCGTAATAAAAACTATTATCACCTACTTTATTGATAGAATCATTTCATCAGTTCTAAAGACAGTATCTTTATTATTTTGTAGTTTCTCTGATTTAGCCAATGCCAATGCTATGAAATTGGTTTTAAGTGGATAATTGATGTATAATTAATTACAGAAACTCTGGTTGTGGTTTCTAGGTCTTGGCAACTTGTTCTGCCCAGTAGCTAATCTTTCAAATGTAAGTATATCTCTTTTTTCTAATGTTTAGTTCCACTCCCATTTCTCTTTTTGCCTTAATTTGGAGGTAGGGGAATAGAAGAAATGAGAGATGATTATTGTCTAAATTGTGCCTTACTCTCACTTGTGCCTTCTTCAGAATTTTAATTCTTTTATAAAAGTTACAGAAAGTGGTTTTTATCAAACAAAATGAAGAAACTAACTTAATAAATTTAAGATTCCATTATATTGCATAACTTATTTCAAATTAGTGAGACACTTTCTTAAACAAGCATACCTATTGTGATTTATTCAGTTATTTTTTTCCTTATTTGCATGTTGTATCATTTATTCTATTGATGATAATGCTGCCCAAAGTATGATTGGCACTCTTTTAGAATTTATTTAAAGATGGAGTAAATTATTTTAGAACCCTTGATAGAAAGTACCTCTGAAAATGAATTTAATTTTTGAAAGTTATCATATTTTTTCAATTAAATATAACAAATAGGATTTATGGACTTTTCTGTCTTGTATTTTAACTATTTTACTAATTCTCATGCTTTTTATTTTATGATTTATTTTTACTATTTCTTATCCCATACTTTTATATGAAGCTAAACATTAAATTCAATTTTAGTTTTAGTATAACTCCTGTACTTCCAAACACTTTAAATTCAAGAACCCATAGTCTGGCTCATGAGGCATTCCTTGTGACTCACCAAAATATTTTTACTACATTCAGGTGCATCAGACACTCCTCAGATTTTATGCTATTTAGGAATCATTCCTTGAGGATATTTACTGACTTGCATTAATCTGGAGTGGTAGTATTATCAATATGAGATCTCTCATCCGTCGTCATCCTGAAAATTTCCATTGCCTCTTTTATGTGCTTCTCCTTTCAATATTCCATCTTAAAGTTTCTTGCTTTCCTTTTGTTTGGAGAAGCATCCATAAAGAGCTTCCCAATAAAAATGGTACACGGAAGGTAAACGTTTCCAGACTCGCGCATCAGAAAAATGTCTTTACTAATCCTCAAGTTGTTTTGAGGTCTCTCTGCCTCTGTCTCTCTCTGTCACTGTCTCTGTTTCTCAGCTTATAAAATCTTCTCTTGACACTCATTTTTCTTATATTTTCACATGTTCCTTGCAGTAAATCTGTTTTTCTTCCATTTTAATCAATTGTTACGGTCCTTTAAAACTGAAAAATGTTATTCCTCTATCTTGGAAACAATTCCAAATTTTTTTGATGACTTCATGATGATATTTTTTCCCATTCTTTTTCTGGTATTCCTGTGAAGGATTTTCTGCATTCTCTTCTCTTTTTCATCTTTGGTTCTGGTTTTAGCAGATTTCCCCAACTTTATTCCTTAATATCCTGTTGAGTGTTTCTTTCCTACCACTGTATTTTCAATATCCAAGGCATCTTTTGTACTACCCTTTTTTTATTTTATTCTGGTTTTTAAGATAGATGCAATATTCTACACAGGATATTAGTGATAGTTTCTTTGCTTTCCATTTTCTTTGTTTTTATTTTCTAATTCCAGGTTTCTACTTATTTTTTCTTCTAATTGCTGTTTTTTTGTTTTACTCTTACTTATTTATTAAAATTTTATCTGAGTATGTTCAATAGCAACATTATATTATGGAATATTATAAAATATTTAAATATTATTTAAATAAATGATGGTTCTTATTGTATTTCTTCACATGAATTACATATATATATATATATATATATTTTTTTTTGTTGTTGTTACTGGGGATTGAACTCAGGACCTTGCACTTGCTAGACAGGCGTGGGGCCACTGAGCTAAATCCCTTGCCCTATGTATGTGTTTTTAAAAGTGGGTCAAGCAGAGCAGCCACAACCATCTGTAACGTCCTTTTGAGCTCTGGCTTCTATAGCTAGACTTGCCATGTTCTTGCAAAAGTTTCTGCACACATCTCCTAAGCCATGGCACCAACACTCCAGGCCACTTTAACTGACTTCCAGGTGGGCATATCAATCAGAGCAGTCAAGTGCCACACTTCAGGTATACTCATATTTCATTTTAGTTCATCAGAATAAAATATGGCCACAAAAAAGACAAGTTGGTGAAGCTCTTCTTTTTAAATAATACATTTTAAACTGACTTGAGGAATTTTAGGGTGCTACATGAATCTTGAAACCAAATGGATTTCATTTAAATTTAACTGTATCACTTACTATCACTTGATGTTGAACAATTTACTTAACCTCTGAGACATTATCTCCTCAATTATTGAGTAAAGATTAAATAGTACTGAATTTATAAAATTACTGTGAGAATTGCATGAGATAGTGAATTTAAATTGCTGACTATAGTGCCCAGTATAAGTATTTACTCAATTAATGTCTATTGTTATAATTACAGATGAATAAATTCATGCTTATCATAAAAAAGACAAGATTAAGAGAATGTACAAAGAAGAGAAGCACTATATAATCCAGTAATAACTATGTATCACTCCTCTACACCCTTACAAAATTAGCTTTTCCTTTTTGGTTGGTCAGTGTCTTTCGAGGAGAAATTTCCAGATCTTCAGGGAGATAAGCTGCCTCAGTCCCAGGAAATGGTTGGGTAATCCTGTGACAATGTCAGCATTTGATAAATAATTGCTTATCTTCACCTCTTTCCTTTTAGCACTAGAGTCCTTCTCACACCCTTGACTGGGGTCCCTCAGTTTGTAATATGATTACATCATCTTTATGGGATATAATCCTAATCTGCTAGAGGTGGATCAGCATCACCACTGCAGGCAGTGAAAATTTCTACCTGGAATTCAGTTGATTTTTAACAAGACTTATTCAGGGCTCTGACCAGAGTCCTAGAGAATGTTGGAAAAGAGCTTAAGAATAGATACTCAGCATGGCCCATTTTAACATCTTGTTTTTTTCTCATCAACACATCTGAATCTGCCCTTCTGTATACCCCTGATTTTATGCCAACACCAGATTGCCCAAAGACTCAATTTTTCTGTCACTCTTACCTTCTCATTCTAGATAGACTCCCATGAAACTTTTCTTCATTATACCAAACCAAACCAAAACAAAACAAAAAGAAATAAAAAAACAAACAAAAAGCCACTGCAAATACGTACTGACCATAACAACAAAAAAACCCCCAGAGAAGTAGACATGATTATCTTTTATTTCAGGATCCTATTCTCAGCTTAATAACTTATGAATTTACTAGGCCATTTTTATTTCATCCATCATGTTTGTTATTGCTTAGATACTGTTCATAACATGAGGGGATTCCATTATAAAGATGTTAGAATTTGAAACATTTGCTAATAGAGATTGAGCAGAAGAAGTGTGAATTGTGGAAAAGGTAGTTAATAATGCAGTAACAGGCAAAGGATGAGGCAAAGTTGAGCAGTGTTTACGCTAATTTTCAAAGCAGTAAGATGAGTGAGTGTAGCAATGCAGAGATTCATCTCATCCAAGGTATGACCCATGGGAAGTCACAGATAGTAGGTGAGAACACACCAGGAGAGGCAGATGTCATTGCTCTAGATACAGGAGCTCAATCAAGTCTACAGTAAGGAGAATGGAATGCACCAGCAGTAGAATTAAATGACATATTAACTGTGAGGCCAGTGTCAGAGATTCTTCTACTTAGATGCACTGCAAGACTCCAGTTCTATCAGGAATGCATGGGGAGGCAAGGTGGAGAGCATGAAATTGTGGTACTTTAGCGATTCCATCTCAGGCACTATAACCACACAACTATTTATAAATGCCTCAGAATATTTCTCACAGCAGGGAATACAGGTATGCAAACCATAGTACAGAACTTGAGCCTGTACATTAAATGGGGAGTGGATGTCATTTCTACAGCCTTCCATTTGAAACAAATGAATGGGCTAAAACAAATACAAATGGCGCTTAAAATTGAATAATTGCACAGGTGTATATTAAAGCCAGCTATGAGACTCCAATGGATGCTGAGGATTCAACTTTTTCTCAGTGAAATTACTATTTTTACAATAAAGGACAAAATCACAAGTAAGTAAAACTCAAACCAACTTGCAACAACCTGCTAATTTCTGCCAAATCAAAGCATATTCTTGCTTTTTTTGCCCTAAGAAGTAATTTCAATGAGTTACTTTCTTGACTCTAAGCTACTGGAGAAATGGTTTGCAAAAGGTTGAATTGTGAGAACTGCTTTATGTTTCATTGTAAACAGAGCACCAGCGCCTGCATGTGAGCACCTTATTTGATTTGTTTCAGGTTCATTGGTAAGAACACTTTACAGTTCAAAGTGATTTAGCAAGAATTCCCTTCAGCCTAAGATTTATGCCCAGAAATAAGTTTTACACCTAAGAAATGAATTTTATTAATTTTTTCAAGTCAATGAAGTAACAACAACAAAAGAATTACCAGCCTATAAGTAAAAAATCTAATTGTTGAGTTCTTATACTAAAATATACACTAATAAAATAATGTCAAAAAGTATCCATCAAGGGCCAGGGATGTAGCTCAGCGGTATAGCACCTGCCTGGCAATTCTGAGGTCCTGAGTTTGATCCTTGGTACAAAAAAAAAAGTATCCATCATCTTATCAATTAAGACACCCAAATTGCCAGCTCTTTTATTTCCCTTTATGCAGTTAACTGGAAATTTTACAAGTGCTACATATGATCAGAAAAAAAATATTTTCTAGGGCATTTGAAAAACAATCAAGAAAATGGAATACTATGTGGAAATTAAGAAAAACAATGTGTATTATAATGTTTAATGAAAACAGGCTTATAACACTTTTGAATGAAGAAAAAATATAACAATTTTATTTTTATAAAATAATGCATGAATTTGTGTATTTTAAACATGTATGTCTCTCTTCAAAAAAATCATTAAAATATTAATTGCCAATAGGTGAGGTTATATAATTTCAGGGAATTAACCTTTTTATGCTTTTCTATATCGGTTTTTTGTTTTGTTTTTTAAATGTACTAAAATGAGCAACTTTACCTTAAACATCAAGATTTAAATAAACTCATTCTAAATCATCATTAAAAAAAATAAAAAGAAGTCACCGCCCTTCAAGAGACGCTCTATGCGCAGATGAAACATCTTCTCAACCCCAAATAATCTTGGGTTCTGATGTGGAAATAAAATGCTTACTGTTTCTACTCTTCTTTTATTTTTTTAAATTTTATTTTATTGGTACATCTTAGGTAAACAATATATGACATTCATCGTTAGAAATTTGCACCTTTACATAATCTCTCCTGGTTCTTATTTTTCCCCTTTCCCCTGCCCTCCCTTCAACCCCTCCATCCCTCCCTATTTACAAAGACTTTGTTTCCAGCTTTTCATTTTCTCATATTAATTCCATTCCCTTCATTCCTTTCCCCTACCCCTCCCACTCCCTTTCCCCTTTGACCCTTTTCTTCCTATTTCACATCTATTATACCTTTTAGCCCTTATTTACACTTTCAGTTTCTCACATTAGAGAAACTATTTGGAATTTACACGTGTGTGTCCTATTTATTTCACTTAAGAGTATCGCCTCAATGTTCAGCCATTTAGTTATTAATGCCTCTAATTTTTCATTTTTTATGGCTGAGCAGTGTTCCATTTTATTAAAAAAAAACACATTTTCTTTATCCAGTCTTCAGTTGATGGGCACTTGTGCTGTTTCCAAGTTTTAGCTATTACAAACTGTGGTGCTATGAACATGGGTACACATATATCACTGTGGTATGATTCTCTTAATTCTTTGGGGAAGATACCCAGTGGGGAAAAGCTGGGTCAAATGCAACTTCCAGTCCTAGTTAAAGTTCTTTGAGGTATCTCCAAACTGATTTCCACAGTGGCTGCACCAGTCTGCACTCCCACCAGCAGTGGAGCAGGGTTCCTCTTTCCCCACAGCCCCACCAGCATTTGTTATTGGTTGATTTCATGATAGCAGCCATTCTTTCTGGGGTGAGATGGAATCTCAGCATTGTTTACATTTGCATCTCTCCAATGATGAGTGATGTGGAACATTTTTTCATATGCTTATTTGCTATTTCTACTTTGTCTGAGAAATGTCTATTCATTTCAGATGCCTATTTTTGAATTGTGTCTTTAAATTTAGGAGGTCTGAGTTTTTAAAGTTCTTTATAGATTCTAGATAGTAGATCTTTGTCTGAGGAAAAGCAGATGAAAACTTTTTCCCACATTGTGGGTTGACTCTTCACACTGCTGGTGGTTTCTCTTGCTTTTTAATAAGAAGAGATCCCATTTGATGATTGTTTGTGCTAGTTCACAGGCAACTGAGGTTTTGTTCATGAAATTTTTTCCTACACCAACATATTCAAGAGTTCTACTTAACCTCTGTTCCAGCCAGTTCAACGTTTCTGTTTTAATATTTGAGCTTTCAACCATTTTGATTTTAGTTTAGTGCATAGTGAGAGATAAAGATCTAGTTTTTATCTTTGGCAAGTTGAAACCAAATTTTTCCAGCACCATTTATTAAAGAGGCTATCTTTCCTCCAGTGAGGGTGTTTGGCCCCTTTATTGAAGATGAGGTGGCTGACTGTGTCTGGAGTTGTTTCTGCATCTTCTAATCTGTTCCACTGGTCCTCAGGTCAGTTTCTTTGCCAGTACTATGCTGTTTTTGTCACAGTCGCTTTGTAGTAATAGTTTCAAGTTGGGGGTTGTAATACCACCTGCCACGTCTCTGTTACCTAGAATTGCTTTTGCTATTCTGGGTCTCTTCTTGTTCCAAATGAAGTATAGGGTTGTTTACTCAAGGTCTATGAAGTATGCTCTTGGGATTTCAATTGGGATTGCACTGATAGCAGTTTTGGAAGTATGGCCATTTTCACTCTATTAATCCTTCCTACCCAGGAGTAGGGGATGTCTTTCCATTTTCTAATACCATCTTCAGTCTCTCATTTCAGAGTGCTATAGTTTTTAAAGAAGAGGTCTTTGATTTCTTTTGTTAGGTTGATTCCTAGGTATTTCAGTTTTTTGAATGTTATTGTGAAAGGAATTGTTTGCCCTATATCTCTGTCAGTGAGTCTGTCATTCATGTAGAGGAAAGCTATTGATTTTTGTACATTGACCTTGTATTCAGCTACTTTACTGAATTTGGTTATTAAGCCTAGAAGACTTTTGATAGAGTTCTTGAGGTCTTCTATATAAAATATCATGTCATCTGCAAATAATAATGACAATTTGACTTCTTCATTTCCTATCTTTATTCCATTTATTTCTTTCTCTTGTCTAATTGCCGTGGCTAGTGTTTCCAAGACTATAATGAAAAGAAGTAGTGATAGTGGCCATCCTTGTCTTGTTCCTGATTTTAGTGTGAAGGATTTAAGCTTTTGGCCATTTAGTTTGACATTGGCTTTTGGTTTTTCATAGATGGCTTTTATCAGATTGAGGTAGAGACCATCTATTCCAATTTTTTGTAGGGTTTTAATCATAAATGCATGTTGGATTTTGTCAAATGCTTTTTCTGCATCTATTGAAATTATCATGTGGTTTTTTGTCCTTGGCTCTACTGATACAGTGTATTACACTGATTGATTTGCATATGTTGAAGCATCACTGCATCCCTGGGATGAATTCTACTTGGTCACAGTATATGATCTTCTTGATGATCTTCTGCATTCTATTTGCCAGTATATTATTAAGGATTTTTGCATCTCTGTTCATTAGTGAGATTGGCCTATAGTTCTCTTTTTCAGCTGGGTCTTTCTCTGCTTTGGGGATCAAGATGATGTTTCCTTCCAGGAATGAATGGGAGTATTGCTTCCCTTTTAATTTCATTGAAGAGTTTAAAGAGTAGGAGTAGTGGCAGTAGTTCCTATCTAAATGTCTTATAGAATTCAGCAGTGAAGCCATGAGTACCCAGGCTTTTCTTAGTTGGTAAGATTTAATTACATTTTCAGCTTCATTGACTGATGTTGGGTTGTTTAGAATTTTTAAGTCTTCTTCGTTCAACTTTAGTAATTCATACATATCTAGGAATCTGTCCATTTCTTCTGTGTTTTCCATTTTATCGGTGTGAAGGTTTTTGAAGTAGGTATTGATGATCCTCTGGATTTCTGTTGGGTCCGTTGTTATTTCATCCTTTTCATTCTTTCTTTTTTTTAACCTTTTCATTCTTAGTTGCATGGATTTGGCCATTTCTTTCCTTTTTCTCATAAGGTTGCCTAAGGGTTTGTCGATTTTGTTTATTCTTTGTAAGAACCAACTCTTGGCTTCATTGATTTTTTTTGTATCATTTTCTTAGTCTCCATTGCATTGATTTCTGCTCTGATCTTTATAATTTCCTCCCTTGTATGAACTTTGGGTTTGTCCTTATTTTTTGTGCTTATTTTTTGTTTTGTTGATCTATCTATTTGTGACAGTGGGGTATTGAGATCCCCCACTATTATTGCATTAGTGCTTATATGATTTTTCATGTCCATTAGTATTTGTTTTATATAGTTCAGCACAGTAGTGTTTGGTGCATATATATTTATGATTGTCATCTCTTCCTCTTGGATTGTTCCCTTTACAAGTATGTAGTGTCCTTCTTTGTCTCTCTTAATCAGTGTTGGTTTGAAATCCACTTGATCTGTAAAACGATATATATTCCTGCTTTTTTTGGGTTCTTGTCACATGGAGTATTGTTTTCCACCCTTTAACTTTCAGTCTGAGTTTCTTTTTGAGTTAACTGTGTTTCTTGTATGCAGCATATTGTTGGATTTTGCTTCTTGACCCATTCTGCCAGTCTATTTCTTTTGATTGGTGAATTGAAACCATTAACATTGATGATTATAACTGATACATATTGACTTATCATTGTCATGACTTTTTCTTTTTGTTGGATTCTCCCTCTTTGTGTTTAATGTCTCATTGTGCCCAATGGATTTATTTTGCTGGACTTCCTGGGGTTGTGATCCTTGTTGTCTTTTCCTAGGATATTGTCTAACATTTTTTGGAGGGCTGGTTTGGTATTCATGAAGTTCCTTAGGTGCTCTTTGTCATGAAAGTATCTTATTTCTCCATCTATTTAGAAAGATAGTTTTTCAGGGTACATCAATCTGGTTTGGAGGCTGTTTTCCTTTAGGGCTTGGAATATGTCACTCCAAGCTTTTCTTGTCTTGAGGTTTTATGTTGAGAAGTCTGCTGTGATTCTGATGGGTTTTCCTTTGTATGTGATTTGTTTCTTTTCTCTAACTATTTGTAGAATTTTTTTCTTCTGTTGGGTTTCTGGAATCTTAACTATTATATGCGTATGTGTAGATTTTTTTGATCAAGGCTAGTTAGAGTCTTATTTGTGTCAATTATCTGTATGTCAAGCTCTTTTCCCCTGCTTGGGAAGTTTTCTGCCATTACGTCTGTGAACAGTTTTTTTATGTCATCTGCACTGTCTCCTGTTTTTTTATTCACTCTGATCAGTCTTATGTTATTCTTTGCATCATCTAGCAGCTGCTAGATTGCTTTCTCACATGGTCCCTAACAATTTTAAAGCAATTTTTTCTTTTCCTGGTCACCAATTGCAACCTTATCTTCTATATCTGAAATTCTTTCCTCACATTGACTCATTCTGCTGCATAAACTTCCAATGGAGTTTTTAATCTCCTGGAAATCTGTTTGCATCTGTTTTATGGATTCCATTTATTTTCTATGTTGCATTTCCATTATGTTTCTCAGCTCCTCTCTAGATTTGTTAATTGTGTCTTGCACTATGGGCACAATCTCTGCTGTTATGTGAGACATTATTTCTGATTTCATTTTTTCTAGATCCTCTTTTGTTGCCAGTTCAGGGAGTCCAGATGGTTGAGTATCAGAGCGTTCCATCTTGTTTCCCTTTGGGGTTGCTGTAGCTGATCTGGAAGTCTAGTTTTGAGGCTTGTTTACATGTCTCCTCATTTCAGTGGTGGTGGTGGTGTGCTGCTGGTACCTGCACAGCTCACTTCCTTTGTGCTGGGAGTGATGGTACATTGGCCTGGAAGCCTCCTCCTCTGTGCTTGGAGCAGTGGCACATTGACCTAGAAGCCTCCTCTGTGCTGGGGGCAGTGGTACATTGGCCTGGAAACCTCCTCCTCTGCACTGGGAAGGGTGGCACATTGTCTCAGAAGCCTCCTCCTCTGCACTGCTATGGGTGGTACATTGGTCTGGAAGCCTCCTCTTCCATGCTGGGAGCAATGGCACTTTTGCCTGGAAACCTCCTCCTCTGCACTGGGAGCGGTGGCACATTGGCCCGGAAGCCTCCTCCTCTGTCTACTCTTCTTATTTCAGCATAAACACAATTCCTACAATATGAAACTTAGTCCAAATTTGGGGAGTGATTCTGTGGACCATTACTTAGGAAGCACTTATATGCTTTAAGATTCTTCCAATATTTCACCATGCCAGACAATAATGTTCAGAATGTAAAAGAAAGTAGGATAGATAATATTTACCAGGTATCTCTTTGCTTTAATTAGTAGGCAAGAACTGGAAGTCCACACCTGTTCCATTTGGTGGATTACTCTTGCAGAGTAAGTAATCCATTACTAGAGTATTTCATCTTAGGAGCAGCAGGAACTTAAAGGTTGCAGATGAAGTAAAGAATTTAAAACATTTTATTCATTTCTTTTCATAAGAGAGGATTCCTTTAAACAGATGTGCAAATATTTGCAGGGCTTGGGGACAAAAACCAAATGGAGAGCCATATACCATATGTTTAAATAATAAAAAGTTACAAATCAAGCTATATAAATGTTAAATACATATGCTTAGCTCTTTTCAACATAGGAACATGTATCCCTATAGGAAAAACTAAAAGTCAGAGTTTGAATGGAGAGTTTTTGGACTCCTTGGCAGCCTTCCTCATAATTTTCTCATCCCAGTTGAGCACTGTGTGTGGTCTTTGATTACAAGTTTGAGGTAATGTTATGCTGCACACGTAACTTCTGCCCTCCTCTGTAAACACTATGACCACTCCTCCGGGTTAAAGCTGTCCACACTGGTGTTGTTGTTGGCTGTGAGGAAGAGGTCAATACAGGTGCTGTATGTGGATCTGAGAGTTGCTTGAGCAGAGAATTGGGTATCTAGAATGTAGTCTACAGATGAAGTGGTGCTGAAAGTTGGAAGTGGCTTTCTCCCAGTGACCCAACAAGTTCATACTCCATAGATCAAGTTGAGATAGAGAGGAAAGGGGAGAATTGAATCTGGTGGACTGAGGATGCAGAACCTAGATACCCATTTAAGACAGCCTTGCAGTTTCAGTACTAAAGGTAATGTCAGCCCTTCCAGGGATTGTCTTAGTTACAGAGAGCTACCTAGCCCAAGGTTTTCTTCTTCTCTGGGAAGCCCATATACAGTGACTGATTGATGTGGTCATATAAAGTCCTATTTTGTTCTAATAATGATTGAGTTCTGGAGCTCCCTTCATAGCTGGACAAGGCTGTAAGGAGCCTGATTTCCCCTCTGCCTGATCTTGCTTTTCTTCCCTCCCTTCCACAAGGCTCTTTCTAATAAATTCCAGGAATTCCTAAATTCTGTCTCCAAAAAGGTTTCCAGGAAAGCCTGGTTACATTCCTCCAAAGGGCAAGGCACCTTAGAGTGCAAGGCCAAGGCAGATCCCTTATTGCTTGGGCCTAGGTTTTCATTTAAGCCACTTACTTCATCTAGATAGCATGCAAGCAAATCACTGGTGAAGTGTTTAATGACATGAATACTATGAACTCATTTCCTAGAGATCCTGATATGTAGATTTGTAATGCAGCTGATAGAGTTAAATTTTTTTTTTTTGGCTTAAATTGTTTTATTGGTACATTTTAGGTATACAACACATTTACATTTATCATTGGGTACTTGTACCTGTACATGATGTATCTTGGTTCTTATTTTTTTCCCATTCCCTGTCCTTTCCCCCTTCACCCTCCTCCACCCTTCCCTATTTTGAAACACTTTGTTTCCATTTTTTCCTTTTCTCATAATTTTCCCTTTCCCTTCTTTCCTTTCCCCTTCCCCTCCCACTTCACCTACCACTTTGGACCTTTTCTTCCTATTTCAAATGATCAATTATTCATTTTAATCCTTATTTGCACTTTCAGTTTCTCATACCAGAGAAACTATTTGGTATTAACACATGTGTGTCCTATTTATTTCCCTTAAGAGTATGGCCTCAACGTGCATCCATTTAGCTATAAATGTCTCTCGTTTCTCATTCTTTATGGCTGAGTAGCACTCCATTTTATTAAAAAACCACATCTTCTTTATCCAGTTACCAGTTGAAGGGCATTTGGGCTGTTTCCAAGTTTTAGATATTATAAACTGTGCCGCTATAAACATGGGTGCACATATATCACTCTGGTTGCAGGAGTCTTCATTCACACTAACAATGGAGAATGTTCCTTTCTGCCCACACCTGTGCCAGCGTTTGTTATTGGTTGATTTCTTTATAGCAGCCATTCTTTCTAGGGTGAGGTGGAATCTCAATGTTGTTTTCATTTGCATCTCTCCCATGACCAGTGATGTAGAACATTTTTTCCTATGTTTATTTGCTGCTTTTACTTCTTTGCCTGAGAAATGTCTGTTCATTTCAGATGCCCATTTTTGAACTGGGTCTTTAAATTTGGGGGGTCTGATTTTTTTCAGTTCTTTATATATTCTAGATAGTAGTCTTTTGTCTGAGGTACAGCTGCTAAAAATGTTTTTCCCACATTGTAGGTTGTCTTTTAGCTCTGCTGGTGCTTTCTTGTGCTGTGCAGAAGCTTTTTAATAAGATGAGATCCTAGTTGTTGATTTTTGTGCTAGTTCCCGTGCTACTGAGGTTTTGTTCATAAAGTCTTTTCCTACACCAGTGTCTTCAAGAGTTCTACCTAACTTATCTTCCAGCAAGTTGAGTTTTTCTGTTTTAATATTCAGATCTTTAATCCACTCTGATCTTAGTTTAGTGCACGGTGATAGATATGGGTCTAGTTTTAATCTTTGGCACATTGAAATCCAGTTTTTCCAACACCATTTATTAAAGAGGCTATCTTTCCTCCAGTGAGGATGGATTGCTCCTTTCCCAAAGATGAGGTGGGAGAGTATGTCTGGAGTTGTTTCTGCATCTTCTAATCTATTCCACTGCTCCTTGGGTCTGTTTCTTTGCCTGTACCATGCTGGTTTTATCAAAGTAGTTTTGTAGTATAGTTTCAAGTTGAGGATGGTGATACCACCTGTCATGTCTCTGTTGCCCAGAATTGCTTTTGGTATTCTAGGTCTCTTCTGGTTCCAAATGAATTTTTGGAATTTTTTCTCTAGTTCTGTGAAATATAATGATGGAATTTCAATTGCCATTGCATTAAATCTTTGTAGCACTTTTGGAAGTATGTCCATTTTCACTATATTTGCTCTTCCTACCCAGGAACAAAGGATGTCCTTCCATTTTCTTATATCTTCCTTGATCTCCTTTTTCAGAGTGCTGTAGTTTTCATTGTAGAGATCTTTTGCTTCCTTTGTTAGATTGATTCCTAGATATTTCATTTTTTGGATGCTATTGTAAAAGGAATTATTTCCCTAATTTCTCTCTCAATGAGTCTGTTATTTGTGTATAAGAAAGCTATTATTTTTTGAGTGTTGAACTCATAGCCAGATTCTCTACTGAATCTGTCAATTAAGTCCAGAGATCTTTTGGTGGAGTTTTTTGGGTCTTCTATGTAAAGTATCATATCATCAGCAAATAATGACAGTTTAACTTCTTCCTTTCCTATCTTTATTTCTTTTATTTCTTTCCTTTGTGTAATTGCTGTGATGAATGTTTCCAGAACTATATTGAACAGGAGTGGTGATAGTGGGCATCCTTGTCTTGTTCCTTATTTTTGCGTGAAAGTTTTCAGTTTTTGACCATTTAGTATGATGTTGGCTGTTGGGTTTTCATAGATAGTCTTAATCAGGTTGAGGTAAAGACCTTCTATTCCAATTTTCTGTAGGGTTTTTATCATGAATGAGTGTTGGATTTTGTTGAATGCTTTTTCTGCATCTATTGAGATGATCATATAGTTTTTGTCCTTGGCTCTATTGATATAGTGTATTACATTTATTGATTTGCATATGTTGAACCATCCCTCCATCCCTGGGATGAATCCCACTTGGTCAGGGTGTATGATCTTCTTGAAGATCTTTTGCATTATGTTTGTCAGTATCTTATTGAGGATTTTTGCATCTATATTCATTAGTGAGATTGGCCTATACTTCTCTTTTATTGGTTGGGACTTTCTCTGTTTTGGGGATCAAGGTGATGCTTGCTTCCAGGAATGAAATCAAGAGTATTGCCTCCCTTTCAATTTCATTGAAGATTTTAAACAGTAGTGGCAGTGGTTCCACTCTAAATGTGTTGTAGAATACAGCAGTGAAGACATCAGAACCCAGGCTTTTTATTATTTGGTAAGTTTTTAATTATGGTTTTGATTTCATTGATTGATATTGGGTTGTTTAGAATTTGTTGGTATTCTTCATTCAACTTTGGTAATTCATACTTATCTGGGAACTGTCCATTTCTTCTATGTTTTCCATCTTATTGGCATATAGGTTCTTGAAGTAGGTATTGATGATCCTCTGGATTTCTGCAGGGTATGTTGTAATTTCACCCTTTTCATTCCTAATTGGATGGATTTGAGACTTTTCTTTCTTTTTTTTGATAAGGTTGACTAAGTGTTTGTCAATTTTATTTATTCTTTCGAAAAACCAACTCTTTGCTTGATTGATTTTTTGCATCATTCTCTTAGTCTCCATTGCATTGATTTCTGGCCTGATCTTTATAATTTCCTCTCTGTATGAGCTTTGGGTTTGTCGTGCTCATTTTTTTCCTAGGGGCTTGAGGTTCAGCATTAGGTTATTTGAGCTCTCTCTATTTTCTTTAAATGGGCATTCACTGCTATGAATTTCCCTCTTAGAACTGCTTTCATTGTGTCACTTAGATTCCTGTGTGTTGCAATGGCATTTTCATTTACTTGTGGAAACTAATTTCTTCTTTAATTTCCTCTGTGACCCATTGTTTGTTGAGGAGAGTGGTACTCAATTTCCATGTGTTTGTGGGGGTCTTGGGGGTTTCTTATTATATTGATCTCCAATTTCATTGCACTATGGTCTGATAACATACAGGAGGTAACTTCAATTCTTTTACATTTACTTAAACATGTACTATGCTCTAGCATGTGTTCTATTTTGGAAAATGAACTGAGGGCAACCAAAAAGTATGTATATTCTGATTTTGTGGGGTGGAACACTCTGCAAACATCTATTACTTCCATTTGTTAAATAGCTTGGTTCAGTTCTAGAATTTCATTGTTGACTTTTTGTCTAGATCATCTGTTTATTTGTGATAGTGGGGTATTGAGGTCCCCCACTACAATTGTATTAGTGCTTATTTGGTTTTTTTATGTCCATTAATATTTCTTTTGTATAGTTGGGGACATTCTTATTTGGTGCATATATATTTATTATTTTCATCTCTTTCTCTTGGATTATTCCCTTCACAAGGATGTAGTGACCATCTTTGTCTCTCTTAATTACTTTTGGTTTGAAATCTAGTTTGTCTGAAAATACTATTGCTACCCCTGCTTTTTTCTGGGTTCCTGTTGTGTGGAGAACAGTTTTCCATCCTTTTACTTTCAGTTTATGAATTTCCTTTTGAGTTAGGTGTCTTTCTTGTACATAGCATATTGTTGGATTTTGCTTCTTAATCCATTCTGCCAGTCTTTTTCTTTTGATTGTTGAATTGAGGCCATTAACATTGATGGTTATAATTGATAGATATTGACTCATCCTTGTCATGATGTTTTACTGTTGTTGGCTCTTTTATTTTTTATTTTTCCACCTTTCCATTTCGTTTCTTGCCTTGCCTGGTGGCTTCCCTCTGTTGGGCCTCATGGAGTTGTGACCTTCATTGCCTTTTTCTAGGATGTTGTTTAGAAATTTTTGGAGTGCTGGTTTGGTGTTCATGAAATTTCTCAGGTATTATTTTTCATGGAAGTATCTAATTTCTCCATTGATTTTGAAAGATAATTTTGCAGGATACAACAGTCTAGGTTGGAACTTATTTTCTTTTAGGGATGGAAACACTTCCCTCCAGGCTCTCCTTGACTTGAGAGTTTGTGTTGAGAAGTGTGCTGTGATTCTGATGGGCTTTACTTTGTATGTGATTTATTTGTTTTCCTCAACTGCTTGCAGTATTTTGTTCTTCTGTTAGGTTTCTGGAACCTTGACTAGTATATGTCTAGGTGTAGATTTTTTTGATTGTGGCTAGTTGGAGTTCTATATGCCTCATTTATCTCTATGTCCAATTGTCTACCTCTGTCTGGGGAGTTTTCTAATATTACTTCTATGAAAAGTTTTTTAATGTCTATTGTACTTTCTCCTGCTTATTCATGGACTCCTACCAGTCTTATGTTGTACTTCTTTGCATCATTTAGCAGCTGTTGGATTGATTTCTCATGGTCCCTTGCTATTTTTAAGAAATCTCTGTTTTCATGGTCACTAACCATAATCCTGTCTTCTATATCTGATATTCTATCTTTACCTTCCCTTAACCTACTGTGAATACTTTCAATGGAATTTTTAATCTCCTGAATATCTGTTTGAATCGGTTTCATGGGTTCCATTTCTTTCTTATGATGGGGATTCATAGCTTCAAGCATGGTTCTGAGCTCATCTCTTTTTTTATGTGTTTCTGTTCTAGAGGTTTTAATCCTGTCTTTCACTCTGCTCACCATCTCTGTAGTTATCTGGAAAATTATTTCTGTTTTGAATTTTTCTAGAGCCTCATTTATTTGTTTTATTACTTCCTGTGCTATCAGTTCAGGGTGTCTGGGTGGTTGATTATCACACTTTTCCACCTTGTTTTTCCCAGAATTTGCTTTTGGTGGGGTGAAAGTCTAAGTTTGTGCCTTCCTTAAATCTCTTCTCATTTTTGTTTTTGGTACTGTCCTTGGTTTAATTCCTGGGTTGATACTTCGAAATTGCTTATTGTAAGTATCTTTGTTGCTTGTTTTTAGAACCCTTGTGGGATGATTGTTTTCAGAGGTATCTTTCAGATATAGCTGGTCTTTAGGTTTTGAGTCTCTAATGACTCTGAGCCTATCTCATTTTCATTATACTAGGAAGGCAATCACAACACCTTGCCCCAAATGATGCAATCAGCAACACCTTAGCATCAAGCACAGCTTAGAAAATGACAATTTGCGGTAGTTATTAAACTATCCTTTTTAACTCCGTGAATTAAATCAAAATTAAGGACCAACCCAACATATGTTTATAGTGAATAAACTCTTCAATATAGCAACTTTGCCCTTCAGGATGGGGAGTTAGAAGGAATTGGGGAGGGAAGGATAGATAGGTGGAAGGATAGATAGGTAGAAGGATAGGGAAAGGTTAGCAGTGAGGCCAGAGGATGCAGAAAGATCATGCAAACTCTAAGAAACCGTTGAAGACAAGAGTAAAAGGCAGAATTAAGGAACAAAGATGAGAACAGAACAACCTAACAGCAATAAGAGGCTAGAAACTGTATTTTCTTTCCTTTAACACTCATGGCAATTGAGAGAAGGAAAAAGAGAAGAAAAGAAAAATAAAGAAGCAATCTGAGTTAGGGGCAGAATAGGAACAAAAAGGGAGATGAAGACGAATGTGTGATAGTGAGAGAATGAGTGATAGTGCGAGAGAAAGAAAAGAGAAAAGAAAGAAAGGAGAAAAATAAAAATTTGAAAAGAGGAGAAAAAATAAAAATTAAAAATTAAAATAAGAGAAAAAAATTTTGCAAATAAGAAATTAAAAAATAAAAATGAAGGGCCTCCTTCAGGGTATGTCTCTACTGTCACAACAGACAAGGTGGGCAGCAGTGTGCACATATAAGTCAATGAATCTCAGCAAGACAGTAGCAGACTCATGAGATTCAGGCAGATTTCTGGCTGCAAGTCCCAAATTGAGCTCCCTGTCCTCATGCAGGGTTGAACTCTGCAAGGTTCCCTTAAGATAGCCCAGGTTCTGATGAGAGATGATGATCCCTCCAACTTACCAAGTACAGTGGTCTGGTGTACCTTTATTGCAGAGATTTTCTTCACTTTTCCATTGGGCTTCAGTTTTCATCAAGGAGCCTGCAAAAGGCCCTCTTTCTGTTGTTCACTTCTGGAGCCTCTGTAGTGTGGAACAAGGTAGTGGCACAGCCACGAGGCCAGAGTCGCAGGGGGTGGGGTGGGGGGGTGGCTGCAGGCGTCAGCCTGGCTAACCTGGTCACTGTGGGTGGGGCGCGGGGATGGAGTGGAGGATCCACGAGGCCAAGGTCCTCCCTGTTCCCTGATCGAGTTAAATTTAGAACAAATATCTCAGGTGATTTTAATGCAGCTGGTTATAAGACTCAACCTGAATGGGTTCACACTGCAGCAAACATACTTTCCAAAGTCCAGTGCTACTAGGATATAAATGGATCCAAGAGCCTTCCTGCCTGATACTTCTCCTTCAAGCCTAGGAGGAAAATAGCAATTATTGCTTAATATATGGTAGCAGATAATGTGATATGAACAGAGGGAGAAAACACCCAGTGAATTAATTAACAAAATAAAAAGTCTTATCAGTTTTAGCAAGGTTGAGGCATTTTCCTGTTAACACCTACAACATGTTCCATCCTGTCCCTATGTATGTCTTTCTCTGCAGTGTTCACTATTCTCTGCTATATGATATATTTTCCCTATTTTATTGTTAGTGTCTGTCTTCACCACTAGAAGTTATGCTTTATGAGGACAAGGATTTCTCTTTGATTTACTGCTATATTTTCAGCACCTAGTGAAGAGTCTGACTATGGTAAATGCTCAATACTTGATGAATGAATAAATGTTAGTTATGTTTACAATGAATTGCAGCAAAGAAACAGCTCCATCATGTTTTGTTTTTTCTCTCTACAACATAAGAATGTGAACATTATCAGTCCCCACAGTGAAAAAGGGGTTTCTAAAGTAGGCATTCCTAGGTATTTTAATGAATTAGAGGAGAGCTTCATTCCCAGCATTCACAATGATTGTGCAAGAAGCAAATAAGAATCGAAATAGCCAGAGATAAAGAAACAATTTTCACGAAAAGATGCACTTTAATGACACAGCTTAACAAGAGAAGAAGTAACAAGAAACAAGGCCATAATAGCTTGGAACAAGGACCAACACCATCATCACAGAACAGACAGAAATAATAGATGAGCGAGAACTGATAAAAAGAAAGGGAACAAACCTGGAACGTATGGAATTATTTAACCAGTCATGACTATGGGTTTTATCAACTCCTTAGCAAAGGAAGATTGTAAGTGGCTTCTAATTCAATGTATGTATAATTTTGTAGACTACTTAAATTGATTTATATTTATGTTAATGTTTTCCTAAATTAAATGTGGTTTATCCTGTAGAGTGATTTCAAAAGTCTTCAAGTAATCATGTTACTGTTAAGAATAGCATCTAGTTTGGGCAGTCTGTTTATCAGTGTGCTGAGTGGACAGAATAAAGAGTGGAGCCAGTATAGGAATGAATGTCAGATATGGCCTGCCAGAGTTTTGAATGAGTCACCCATAAAAAAAAATGACATCATTATGCGGTGCTCAGCTCACTATTGTTGGTATTAAATGTTTCAGAAATGCTGTGATGAACAGTTTAAAACAGTAAAACTTACTGTTCAAATCAGAAAAAAATGTTATCATTTGTATTAACTAACAATAATCAGACCTAAGTGATTCTATATAAGCGTAAGAATTATATGTTGCATATATGTACATTTGTACTCATTAGTTTGTGATTAAAAATTAGTTTAAAATGTATATTTCTAAGTGACATGAAATCTAGGTTCTCATTTTTTCCTTACTTCCTCTTAGCATTATGCCAATTGGTTACAGGAAAGAAAAGAAGGGAAAAGAAAAAATATGAGAAAAGGAAAAAAATGGAAATAAAGTCTTTGTAAATAGGGAAGGTGGAGGGGGTGAAGGGAGGGCAGGGGAAAGGGGAAAATATAAGAACCAAGATGCATCATGTAAAGGTACAAGATCCCAATGATGAATGCAACTGTACTGTATATCTAAAATGTACCAATAAAGTTAATGAAAAAAAAATAAGTATGCCAACTGATTTTGGAGAAAATTGTGTTTTTATACCTTGCTTGACCTTAGCTAATTTCTTTCCTGAGTAAACAGTAGTCTTTGAATATCAAGGGACACAGTAATCTAGCCATATTTTCAAAATGTTACTGATTTTTACAATGGACTGTAGAAATGCATGTTTCAAATGGCATGGGAAGCTATATAAGTAAGAAGAATATTTTGTAGGGAATGAGTTAATTCATGCTTTCCATGAGTAATTTTCAGAAAGATAGAAAACTGAAGTATCACTTCATCTGATTAATTTTCTCCAGGTTAATGAAATAATAGTCTTATGAGATTGTTTTTTGAAGATATTTGAAATTAAAAATTATAAGTCCTTTTTGTGAGATTTTCTATGGGCAAACAACTTAAAATTTGTTTCCCAGGTAACAATCATTCTTCAACAAGGAGTTCATGTTGAAACCTTATTATAGAAACCATGATAGAGACACAGATTTATTACTACAAGGGGAAAATAGGTTACCTAATTTTCAAACTGCGATTTTCTTTTGAGATTTTGGGATACACCTGACCTTTAATGTTTCAGTGGGGAAAAACCTTCCCTTTCTGAAACAGAGAGAGGTGACATTGATGTATTTAAAATCCTGAGGTCTGCCTCTGCAGCTAAACCCACTTTGTCAAAAGTATTTAAATTGTTTGAGCAAAACACACTGTGAAATAATAGGCATAATGAGAATCTGGAAATCATTTGCAAGAAGCTTATGCTCAAGTGAAGGGCATTAACCTAAAAGCAATACTTGCTTCTGATTCTATATAAGAGAGATGGTTAATTTTTTTGTGTAAGGAAGAGGCCACTGTGGCACTGCTGTCTCCAAAATAATGTGAAAAATTTCTTCTCCTCTAGACTTTGAAGTGTAAGAGTCAGTTCTCTTCAGCAAATACTCAAGTACCAACATTGGCAATTTAAGTTGGAAATGAAATTGAACTAAGACTCTCAGAGTCCTTTCTGTATGACATTTTTTGTTCTTTACTTGAAATAAAGGAGTAGTCACTACCTCTAATTTACAAGCAAGGAAATTTGAGCGTCAGAGAAGTTGAAGAAAATTGTTAAAGGACAAGGGACAAGTAAAGAATTAGAAATGAGAATCAGGTCCAGACCTTTTTTTTTTTTTTTTTTTTCTCAAAGCCTTGTGTTTTGGACAGCATCACCTCTGTTCTTGCAGATGCAGACAGAAAGGTGAGAGCAGGTTTGAAAAGGATGTAATCTATGCACTAGGCAGTTAAGGCTAAATGTTGGCTAAAGCAGCACCTTTAAAATAAAGGTGAATAACATACAAAGAAAGGAGTTTGGATTTTATTTTTTAGGCAACTAGTTGGTAACTACTGATTCTTATCCATATGATCAACTGAATTTAATCACTTTTAATAAGTGTTTTGAATTAAAACTTTTTATTTTTTATTGAGATAAAAATGAGTCCTACATTTTAAACAAAATTTAAATATACAGTAGAGCACTGCTAACTACATATTGTACAGTGTATCTCCTTTCTTTATTTCTATTTATGACTTTGACAATCCTTAAATATTTGAAATATTT
This sequence comes from Heterocephalus glaber, assembly GCF_053883595.1. Taxonomy (NCBI): domain Eukaryota; kingdom Metazoa; phylum Chordata; class Mammalia; order Rodentia; family Bathyergidae; genus Heterocephalus; species Heterocephalus glaber. Next base: position 29,566,993 of record NW_028258325.1, read on the forward strand.
TAGAGTAATGATGTTTTAAATATTGTTTTAATTTACCTTTTTCAGGATATATTCAGGGACATGTATAGATATCTATATATATCAGGTCTTTCAATTGTGTTAACAGCTGTTAGTCAAAGTAAGTACTTTAAAAAACATTCTCTTTCTTTAAAATATTTATATAACTATTTTTCCATTGTCTTGTATTGCTTCAAGACCTTGACATTAAATTTGCTTCTATTGATAAGGGTTTTGGCTGAAAATTAGCTATTCTTAAGAGTTGCATAAAAAGTTTGGAGATTCAATATAAATGTGTTATGATGTACCAGTTACTTCATGGCTTATGCTCAGTGGATACCCCTATTACAGTTGATCTGACTTCTTTGAATGATGAATACCCATGTAGTATTAGTGGTGCCTTGGTTCACAAACTTGATTCTTTCCATGATTCTGGTCGTAAACCAAGTTTGATGAGAACCCAATCAATGGTTAGGTTCAAGGTTGACCTTATGGGGAAATTTAACTGATTCTTTTCCAGTTTGGTTTGTGACCAGACACTTGGACAGAATTAAGTTTGTGAACCAAGGTACCCCTGCATTGGGAAATATTTAGAACATTATCCCTCAATATCACCAAGGAACTGAATCTTCCCTTTATTGCCTATACTATTACATTTTGGCTTGGATGATTATGGAAACTTCACACATCAGAATTAGGTTCAAGGCAGGAAAAAGGAAAAAGATGGCCCATTTTTAACAGACAATAAAATTGTGAGAAATCCTTCAACAGATTTCTCTGTATATTTCACTAAACAGACTGTCCTATTGCCTTCCAGAACTGCAAAGAAGGCTGGGAAATGTATATGGAAAAGGGTTGAGTATGGATATTGATTTATTCAATTGTATCTGTGACAGAATTAGAGAAAAGTATTTGTAAATATTCAAATGAATTGGTGAGCAACAAATTTCTGTTCTTTCCCAAAATCTTAGGATTGGAGGACAGGACAAAACAAAAGTGGAGATACCCAGTGAACAATATAATAAGCCCCAAATGCATAAAGCTGCCCTGCCAGTTTGATGGGGCCACTTCTGATCCTATTGCATAATTTGCTTTTGATTAAATTGTTTTTATTTACTCAAGAATTGAATTCCATAATTACAATTGAGAGTACTTAAGTAATTCTCCCAAAGCATCATTTTAATAAATTCTCTTCTCTTGTGAGGTGTTGTAAGGAAATTTAAGTTAAACTAGTCTTCATGAAATACATTAAGAGCTCAGAGTAATGTCATAAGAAAGAAAAAAACAAAAAGAGGAGAAAAACTAGTATGCCCTATTATATAAGTTATCTTTCTTAGTTCTCACATGGCTCTATTCAGGGGGGTTAATATTTCCCACTTCACAGGTAAGGAAATTGAGGCTTAGAAACATTCAGTTACACAAGATCACACTAACAATAAGTGGCAGAGAAAGGCTTTCTCCTCTCTGCTGTTTCCAGTCAGATGCCTTCTTGAATTTATATTCATATTTCTTATGCCCAGGAGTTAACTAGATACCAGAAAATACTCGAATGGTTATTCAGTGAATGAATTTAAATTCTGAGTCAAAAGTTCATGTTGTTTATGTTGTTGACCTGTTCCATTTACCAAATATACTTCCCACTTGTGATAGTTTGTAATTTATATATGCTGAGCTGTCAATGTTTCAGATATTTGAGATGGTTAGGAAAATCAGAATGAGATTTCAACCTTTTGCCATCATTTACCATCAATTGACCTTGAATGAGTTAAAAACATTTTGCCTATATATTATTTATTCATTTTAAGAATAATAGTTGGCACACTTACAGAATGTTTTCAGGAAGCGAGATATTGTTCTATGGCTATGGAAAAACTCAAAAATCTTCACAGCATACTGTAAGGTATGTGTGGTTATCACCCTTGTTTTACAAATGTGGAAACCAGTATTACCACAAATAATGTTTCATGCAAATTTCTCTTAAATTCAGTAGTTTAGGTCAACAAGCACGTATTTTTTCCTGAAAAAAAAATATATATATGCAAGCTGAGGGCCATAGCATCTTGGTTGGTTTGGGCAGGATGGCTTTGCTATTTGGAGCAGTAGATTAGGGCAACTCAGTTCTACTCCATGAATTTCCTGTTCTTTTCCAGCATTCAAAGGTTAGCCTGCTGCTTCAGACTCTTTGCTTCGGTAACAAAATACCATAGTCTGGTTACAAAAAGTTTATTTGGCTCATGGTTCTGGAGGCTGAAAAGCCCAAGAGTGCGGTGCCAGCATCTAGCAAGGGCTTTCATGTTACATAATAACATGGCAGAAGGGCAAGCAAACATGAATGAGGCAGAGAGGAATCAGGCCAAACTCCTACTTCCTATTTGGAGCCCACTTCCAAAGTCATTGATCAGTTCCTGAGATAATAGCATTAATCCATTTATGAGGGCAGAGCCCTCAGGGTATAACCACCTCTTAAAGGCCCCATTTCTTCTTTTAAAATTTATTTTTTTTATTCATTAAGTTTATTGGTACATTTTAGCTATACAATATGATGACCTTCATCATTGGGAATTTATACCTTTACATGATGTATTTCTAATTTTGTCCCCATTCCCCTGCCCTCCCTTCACCCCCTCCACCCTTTGCTATTTACAAAGACTTTGTTTTCATTTTTTCCTTTTCTCATATTTATTTCTTTTCCTTCTTTTTTTCCTCCTACTTCTCCAATTTCCCCTTCTCCTTTGGAACTTTTCTTCCTATTTCACATTATCTATTATACATTTTGATCCTTATTTACACTTTCAGTTTCTCACACCAGAGAAATTATTCAGTATTTAGATGTGTGCCCTATTTATTTCACGTAAGAGTATGGCCTCAATCATCATTTAGCTATAAATGTTTCTAGTTTCTCATTCTTTATGGCTGATTTATGGCTATGTTTGTTTACTTCTTTGAAAAATGTCTGTTCATTTCAGATGCCCATTTTTGGATTGGGTCTTTAAATGTGGGAGGTCTCATTTTTTTAAAAAGTTCTTTATAGATTCTAGATAGTAGACATTTGTCTGAGGGACAGGTGGTGAAAATTTTTTCCCACATTGTGGGTTGTCTCTTCACACTGTTGGTGGTTTTTCTTGCTGTGCAGAAGCTTTTTAATCAGAAGAGATCCCACTTGTTGATTGTTTGTGCTAGTTCACGAGCAACTGAGGTTTTGTTCATAAAATCTTTTCCCACTCCAATGTCTTCAAGAATTCTACCTCACTTTTCTTACAGCCATTTAGTGTTTCTGTTATAATATTTAGATCTTTGATTCATTTCAATTTTAATTTAGTGCATGGTGAGAGATATAGGTCATACTAGGATAAATATCCTAGTCAGAAAATTGTGTACCCGACTACAGTGCCTACTCTGCTCACACCACCTGGATTTACATTTTTCTAAAGCTTACTCCTTTGTTTTCCTTCAACACATTAGATTTCCCATGTTAGTAGTGAATTGAGGGCCAGAGATTTGCAGGGCATTTTCTGCAATTTGTGCTCACTTCTCAGAGACATCTGGTAAATATCCCCCCTGTCTGCTGTGAAATGAACCTAGAAAGATATCTTGAAACTCAATACTAGTGATGAATGTGAAAAATATATATAGAATACAGTGAGTTGAGAAAAATGGATAAACATATTTATACTACTTCTAAAGTTTTCTTTTCCCATAGTCCAAAACAGAGCCCCATTTAGTTATAAACATTTGCTGCCCCAACATGAATTGTGATCTTTGACTTGATTTTTAAAAACTATTTTGGGAGACTATGCACCTAGTGATTGAAAACTCTTGCCAAAATCTCTTGTATTTTCCTCTTCTCAAGCAATATGACGCCCTAAAAAGCTCCTCTGATTTGTCAACTACAGAAAAAATCTTTCAACCTTTCTGTCGGTGTGATTTTACTTCTCTATCTTGAGTTCTTCTTTATATTTCTCCTTTTGTTGATGTGACTAAATGTCTTAGTAGATTGTGTTCTACTTCATCAGTTCCACCAATCCACCCTACATGCATGGTCTCCATCAAAATTTCACAGAGAGCCAAGTATTTTTACAAGCCAACACCCTCCAAGTCATAAAGTATAAAGACCTTTTCAGGGTATCAGTGCTGTGACAGGTATTTTCCAAATACTTCTAAGAAACTATGCAATTTTTTGTACTCATGCTCTCATTCATGGAAAAGCTTTGCTTAACATGTATGACATTATACTCTATTTCCTATGACTTTCTAAAATGGAAAATCCATAAAGCATGTTAATCATATAACATTCAATGCTTTGTTGTCATTTTAAGTAGATTAATACATATTTTTAAATTATGAGTTTAATTCCTAATATAGTTAAATATTTATATATATAATTCGTATTTCCAAGAGTTCAGCTGGAGTCCTCAATTTTTAAAGACAAGCGAGAGATTAAAATGTTTGCTAATCATTTTTCTAAATGTAACTTTAAGAAGGAATATTTTCCTGTTCAAGCAGGTCTTATTCTGACCAGAAAACAGATATCCAAGAAAGTGGTCTAAGGGCAAAAATCTGTGTAAATTCAAAATATAAACCCAAAGTATAATGTGTAACACACACACACACACACACACACACACACACACACATGAGTTAGAGACCTAGAATGTCCCTCAGAAGTCTCATGTTCAGACGTGGAGCTTTTGGACAGTGGTTGGATCATACAGGTACCATACTCATTAGCAGATTCATCCACTCATGAGCTCCTGTGTTGTTGGGGGCTTGGGACATGGTTGGAGAGACAAGTCATTGGGGGGACATGCACTGGAAGCTTGTGTTGTAGTTGCCAGCATCCCTCTTCCCTCTCTACTTCCTGGCTTGCATGAGGTGAGCAGCTTTCCTCTGTCAGGCCTTCCCCCATGATGTTTCTGCCTTGGAATCAACCAACTGTGGACTGAAATTGTGAGCAAAAATAAACCTCTCATCCTTTCAATTGTTTATGTCAAGTATTTTGCCCCAGTCATGGAAAGTAACTAATACACAAACACTTACACAAGTTATTTATATTATGACTAATTACTTCAACATTGAGATCTACTGAGACCTACAGTAGATCTCACCTTTTGGCTATTATTGTTAATAATGCAATGAATATGGGGAGTGCGAATAAATTTTTGAGAACCTGATTTCAATTCTTTTGGATAAGTGCCCAGAGTGAGATTGCTGAATCCTATGGTGATTTTGTATTTATTCTTTTAAATGTATTTATTTTTGGTGATTCTGTTTTTAATTTTTTGAAGACTCTCTATATTTTTCCATAATGGTCATACTAATTTACTTTCCCATCAACTGCACATAACTTCCCAGCACATTCTCATCAATATTTGTTTCTTTCTTGTCTTTTAATATAGTCATTTCAATGGGTGTAAAGTAATAGCTTACTGTAGTCTTGCAGTTTTCTGAAGATCACTGATACCTACTCAAATCCATTGTCCATGGTTATTTTATTCAGATTATTTTAAATATGTTTAGATTTTAACCTATTATCAGACATGTTGTATGTATACATATTTTCTTCTATTTCATAGGTTGTATTTTCCCACTGTACAGTGTTTCTTTTGCTACTCAGTAACTTTTTTATTTGATGTACTCTTGTTTGTCTATTTTAGCTTTTGTTGCCTGGTTTTATTTCCAAGGAATCATTCCCCATACCATTGTTATGGAGTTTTCCCTGTGTGTTTCTTTCTAGTAGTTTTATAGTGTCAGGTTTTACACTTAAGTCTTAAAATATTTTGAGTTGGGCCGGGGATTTAGCTCAGTGGTTTCACTGCCTACTGCGCAAGCACAAGGACCTTTTGATCCCCGGTACCAAAAAAAAAAAATTTTGAGTTAATGTTTGTGTATGGTATGCAGTATGATCTTAATTTAATTGCTTTACAGATGGATACAGATAAGTATTGTTTATTGAAGAGAACATCTTTTTCCCACTATGTATCCTTAGCATGTTCTTGAAGATCAGATGAGTATCAGTGTATGGGTTTATTTCTGAGTTCTGTATTCTGTTCCAATGATCTCTGTGTTTGCCTTGATGTCAATACCATGCTGTTTTTTTTTTGTTTGTTTGTTTATTTTGTTTTTAAACTTGAGACAGGGTCTCAGTGTGTAGTTCAGGCTGGGCTTGAACTCACTATTTAGCACAGGCTGGCCTCAAACTCCCAGCAATCCTTCTGCTTCAGCCTTCCAAGTGCTGGGATTACAGGCATGTACCACCTCACCCACCCTATACTGTTTTGATTATTGCAGCTTTGTGGTATGTTTTGAGGCTGGAAGCATAAGGCTTCCTGATTTATTCTTTTTTTCAAGATTATTTTGGCCATTAGGGACATTTCTGATTCCATATGATTTTATTCAATGGTTTTTGTGGTTGATAATTATAATCATGAACCAAAATATTATTTGAGAAAGCTTGTGTAGAATTATAATATTCATAGTGCATCTTATTAACAGAATATTTCACAAAGTAATACATAGATCTGTAACACTTACCACAGTATGTATTCAATGACCTTTCTGTCCTTTCAGTAGAAAAATCTATGAATATTTTTCAGGGAGGTATATGCCAATCTTTAGTTGCAGCTTAAATCCTACTGCTTATATAAAAACCTGTTGATTTGGGGCCGAGGATTTAGCTCAGTGGTTTTGCTGCCTGCTGCACAAGCGCAAGGACCTGAGTTCGATCCCCGGTACCAAAAAACAACAACAAAAAAACCTGTTGATTTTTCTTTCCTGTGTGATATTATGTGAACTTTTCAAAGTGCCTATACTAAATTAGGTACCCAATAAATATCACATTAATTCTCTAAAAGTGAACTCAATATGCCCAGACATTTAGAGACATACCCTCCAAAAGTTGGGTAATACCAGAATAAATACTTTTGGTTTACCATTAAACTTATTATTTTGTGATAATTTTTATGACACATAATTCTACCTTATTTACTACTTTAGATAAGATGTAGGAGAAATGTCATCATTACTGATACTAGGAGTTAATTCTAGCACATTGGCAATTGTGAGTAGGAGAATTATGACAAATTCTTTCTCATATCCCTACTTAGCATTCACACATTGTCAACAGTAGGCTTTAAGAAGTTTAATTTTTAAAGAACTCAATTCTGTCATCAGAAATGCTTGGAAATTAGCTTAGATAGGCAAAAATATTGTTGGCTGGCCTACTTTAAGATTTTTTTTAACCCAGTCACACTTTTCATTCAGAAATGACAGAATAGATTTAACAAATGAGCATTTTAAAACCATTTATTCCAGATATAGCTAGCTCAGTGGTTCTGAAGATGCAGGATAAAGAGCTATTCAAGAAGAGAAGAGAGTTTTTTTGAACAAGATGAAGGAAGAAAAAGGTAACAAACTAATGGAGGTAATGGGTCAGTGCCCTAAAGAAGAGCCAAAAGTGGGATGAGAATTCCTCGTGGAGCCAACTTGTGAAAATAGAACATCTGTGTTCTGACTTTGGCAGGAAAAGAAAAATAATGAGGACATATTTGAAGAAAAGTAAATGATAAATTTAGATCTTTCTTATTTTAAAGTTTTCTCTTTTCTTAACTTTCTAGGTAAAATTATTAACAATAAATAAAGACTATAGGGCCAGAGGTAAAAATTGGTAGTAGTTACTTGTATACTAGCTACTAGGATATGTCTCAGCATGGGATAGATGTTTCTTTCAACTTCCTTTGCTCATTGTGCTCAGCTGAATATTTTAGAGCCCTGAATACATATAATTCAATGAATAAATAAATGGAAGAGGTCAATGTACCTTGATGCAGAGGGGGTGACAGTTCAGCCCTCTCCATGGAGGCCCTGTGCTTGAATCCCAGCTGGAATCCTTTATTTTCCCAAGGACGTACTGCATTCACTTGGCTAGAACAATACCCAAGTCCTATACTCCCTGGTGAGAGAGAACATGACATTCACCACAATTGAGAAATAACCTTTTCTTTCCATGGAACAAATGCAAGCTTAACAGCTGGAGGCACACTTGCTGCCATACTCTTTAGAAGCTAGTTCCTGGCATACTTTTGCCTTTAGTTGCTCTATTGACTTTTGGGGGGCGCAAAACAGAACTGGCCCAAGTGTTAAAGTCAGATGGTGACATTTTTAGGCTAGATCCTACTCCAACATTGGCTGGCCAGTGATCTGACTCTGGCATTGGCAAAAGATAAAAAAAAAATCCCTGTTAAAAAGGATTTATTGAACAAGTATTTTGTATTGACTTTAAGAAATCATGAAAACTGACTTAAGGAGTTTATAGCATAAAGAGATAATCATATAACTTTATATTTGTTTGCAATATTGTTCAAAATACAAATATTAAGAAACTTCAATAGAAGAAAAAAGAGCAAAAATGTCTTTAATATCAAATTAAAACAAGATATAAATCATTAATCATTAATTTTTCACAAGGCATCTCTCCTCTTCATACTGTTCAGGGTATTAAATATCTTTCTTGTTGGATTTAGGCTTCTTCAGCTACTTTAGTTATTGGATTCTGGAAAGTCATTCCACATAATATATTATCCTTGGGATATCATTTTTATTTTTTATTCTTTTTGGTACCAGGGATCAAACTCAGGACCTTGTGCTTCCAAGGTAGGCAGCAGAACCACTGAGCTAAACTCCCGGCTCTGGGATATCATTTTTAAAATTCAATGATTTGTCTTTCATTTATTTACTCAAAATGTACTTCAGAGTTAATCACAAGCTTTATACTCCGCCTGACATGATTAGGTAGTTAATGACTTCATGATGCTCAGAAGATAAAAAGACACACACACAAAACATATCATTATTGTCAATATAGTCAGTTTGCTAACTTGTATAGCAAAAGAGCATTAGGAGATACCTGGTAATGAATGGACCCTAATAATTAAGAAAAACATTTTGGAGAAGCAAATTTTGAGCTAAGTGTAAAATGGAAATTTAAGTCTGAGGAAGGAGGTTATTCCAAAGAAACAGAAATAAGATATAGCTGAATATACTTTGGGCAAGAAGCTTCAAGCTGTTCAGTATTCTAGAACACAAAGTATGAAGCAGGATCTGGGCTAGAAAGAAGCTGGAGGATATCTCAGCAGACAGGTTTCAACCCTTATCAAGGGTTCAAGGACATAGAAGGTCTTTGGAGTTCGGTGAATACCCTGAAAATATGTGGAAGATATATTTCCCTTATGAATGTACTTTTTTCTTTTCTTTTTAGCAAGCTATGATTCTCATCAAAGTCTTAAAGTGATAGATAAATGGTCAACATATATATAAGAAAACTTGGATGATGTAAAATATTAGGCATCAGAAAAATGTACATTAAAACTAGAAAGATATATCACTATACATCTATCAGAATACACAAAGGTAAAAATAATTAAAATAACAAATAAATGTCTTAGTTACTTTTCTGGTTGCTGAGACAAAATACATGACACCCAAATTTAAGGGAGGAAAGGTTTATTTAGCTCACAGTTTGTAAAGGTTTCAGTTCATATTTCGCAGGCTCCAAGGCAGGGAGGCATGGCAGAGGGGCATCACAGAGGAGAAACAGTTCATGGCAGGCAAAAGGCAGAAGTCACTAGCAGCAAGTCCAAGTGACAGTAGCAGCTTCTTTCTGCCACTTTAGATTCTATCTAGGCTAACAGGGCTTAGAGCAGGTGCAAACCAATCAGTGGACTGATTCAGTAATCACATACCCTTAATCCTAGCATCACACACTTGTTCCAGCCACCTCTGAAAAAGCCTCATCTATGACTGATTGAGGCTTTTGGGGAACATCTAGACACAAGCCTAACACTTGTGGATATGTGGACAAACTGCTGAGAATATAAAAGATACAATGACTTTGGAAAATAGTTTCTAAAAATAGAAACAATTATTTTATGACCTAGAAATTATACTCTTGTTCCTTTCAAAATAAGCAAATTTTTGCACAAAACGCATTGCACAAAAATGTTCATAGCAATGGTATACATAATTTTCCTGAGCTAGAAACAGCTTAAAGTACATAAATAGAAGAATAAGTAAACAGTTTGCATTAGTGTTATATTGATTTTCCAATAAATTTTCATAAGCTTAATGAGTTAAAACAACTTGATCTTATTCTCCTATAATTCTGGTGATTAGCAGTTTGAAAAAAGTCTCATGAATCTAAAATCAAGTTGTTTCCAGAGCTGATTCCATGTGGAGATGCCAGAGCAGAATCTATACCTTTTCTCTTCCATCTTCCGGAGAATATGCCATTCTTTGGTTCTTGACTATCTAAAATCTTTGCTAACATGATTACACTTTTTTGCTGCTTTCTTTGCACCTCCTGCTTTCCACCTACAAGGGTGATTGTGATTACATTGGACCCATGAGGATAACCCAGTTCAGAATCTGAAGATCCTGAACTACATCACATGTGCAAAATCCCTTTTGCATGTAAGGTGACATTGATAGGCTCCATGTATTAGCTTGCAGACATCATTGGGAAACCTCAGGCTACCAATTTATTCTTACAAAGGAATAATGGTTAATAATAAAAAAGAACAAATTACTCATATACCTAAGCATGTGAATGATTCTCATAAACATCCTGATCAAAAAGAGGGACCATAAAAAGGAATACAGTACGTGATTCTATTTATATGAAGTTCAAGATAAGCCTAAATAAACCTGATGTGATTGAAGTCATACTAATGATAGCTTTGATAGTAAAAGTAACTAGACAGGAGGCTTTAGAAAGGTTTTTAGAGAACATTCTAGATCTTGATCTGAGGTGGGATTCCATGTTGTATTTCACTTGTATGTTATCAGAAATTTAAAAATATTATTTTTATTTTGGTTCATGGTTCTGTTTATTCTACTTTAATAATTAAATCTTTACCTATCTGACACTGAACTCTTCACACTGGTTTTCATAGATTCACATGTTTTTTGTTTCTCCTCTCATTTCCACTCTGTTTCCCTTGACTTCTTTGGAGAAACAACTTCAAATTTTGATCATCCACTGCATCAAGATATCCCAAATCAGCAGGGTTCATAGTTTACCAGAAGCATACATAGAACTTAGAAAAGCTACTATATTAATGGTTATGGTTTATTACAGGGCATGACCCATATTAAGTCATTAAAGGGAAAAATGTACCTTAATGAAGTCCAGGAGTAACCAGATACAAATTCTTAAGTGACACCTGGATGTGCCTAATTCTAGCAATTTGTGACAACACTGTGAAAGATATGTTGTTAACCAGGAGAGTTTACCTAAGTAAACTTGGAGTAAATCATATAGGCATATAGTTGTTCAGACTCCTCCATCACCCTTACGTTTGTACCACAAACCTGAGCAAATGAAACTGTTCACTGTCAAGCCTCAGAAGTATAAAAATATTTGGATTTACCTATCTATCCCTTTTTATCATTCAGGTAAAAGTGTTTGTGGAGGATCTTTATAAGAAATATCACCTACATGATATCCTAATTGCTAGGGCCATGGTGTGTGAAAGGGGTCTGACAAATGGTATTCATCTCCATAACCAAAGGTCATGTCTAGGAATAAAGGGGATAAAGTCAATGAGAATAGGGAAAAGGGAATTAAGAAATTTGGAGAAGCATATATCAGACTTCAAAAACTCAGCATAAGATGGGAGAAACAGACTGGAAACAAAGGTTTACATAACTTCAACTATATAGGTATTTTCACACACACTGCTATAGTTTAAATATGAAGTGTACCCCCAAAGACTTATGTACTGAAGGTTTGAACCCCAGTTCTACATAGAACTGAAAGAGTTAATTGGATTATGAGGGAATTAATCTCATTAATGGACTAGCCCATTGATGAGTTCACAGCTGAAAGAGCTATTAGGGGGTGGAGCTTAATTGCAGAAAGGAGATCACTGGTGGCATACTTTTGCAGGATGTATCTCTTCTCTGGTCCCGTTCCTTTATCTTTACTTCCTGGGCTTCCATGAGGTGAGAAGCATTCCTCTGCCACACACTTCTTCCTTGATCTTTCTGCCTTGTCACAGGTCTAAACAATGGAACTGGCTTACTGTAGACTCCAACCTCTGAAACCAAGAGCCAAGATAAATCTTTCCTCCTTTAAACTGACTTTCTCAGGTATTTTTCACAGTGAAGGAACATGAACACACATATTTACATAAGGAATGTAATTTGTATTGGTTAATTTTTTGTGTTAATTTAATTCAGCTGGGCCATGAAGTACCCAGATATTGAGCCAAGCATTATTCTGGTTATTTCCATGAGGATGTTTTTCAATGAGATTGACATTGTATTGGTAAACTGAGTAAAGCAGATCACCTACTATATCCCATCACTTGAAGTCCTGAATAGAATAAAAAGGCTAAACCTCCCCAGAGTAAGAGAATTTCTCCTGAATTACTGTCTTTGAAACAGGGCATTATGTTTTTCTTAACTTGGAATTCAAACTGAAACATTAGCTCCTCCTTGGTCTCAAGTCTTCCAACCTTCAAACTGAGACTGTAACATCAGTTCTGGTTCTCAGGTCTGCTTATTTGGACTACAATGGTATTGTTGGCTCTCTTGAGTCTCCGATGTATCAAATGCCCTGTACCCTGATTTGGTCATTTTCTTTTCATATTTTTACACTATGTGTAATTTCCATGTGACTGAATTGAATATAAAGGTAAGTATTCTCACATTCTGGAACTCTGCATTTTTACAAAAAATAGAACATTACCATATTTCTATATAGTTTGATTATTTCCCATTGGAAATGGTTGAGACTAGATATGGTTTTAATTTCAGATTTTTAATAGCATTATATATCTATCTATCTATCTATTTTGGGGGGGGATGTGATCCAATTCTAACCACAAGTGATTTGTTTCATACACACATTCGTATATACGTACAGCCAGAATTTAGTTTCATGCAATGCTTTTAGTGTGTTTATGGTTTGACTGCCACTAGTCACATGACATTCAGAATAAAATTTTCCACTCATGGCTTTGTGTCACTGCTAAAAAATGTTTTGTACTTTGTACCATTTTAGGTACTAGTATTTCAATTTTTCAATTTTTTGTGTTAGTAATTCTGTTTCAAGATTTGACTGGAATCCACCACATTCAAAGTTTCTGCTGTTCTGTCATTTTAAGTTTTATAATCAGAGTTTTGAAAAGATCCAGTTGAGACACGTTGGCAGAAAAACATATTGTTCATCTTTCAAATTTAAAATTCACAGTACATATTTTAGGCACAGGTGGCAGTATAAATGAAAAAAGGTCAACCAAAAGAACCATTTTTTCCCAAAGTAATCTGCTAAGAATGAACTAGAATAAGGAATGTCGTAGAATAATAAAGAAAAGCAAAAATACTTTAAATTTTATTGGAATTTTATGAAGCACAGAGTTATATTTTGCTATTTGGATTTCTACTATTTGTGCCCACTCTGGCTTCAGATTATATAATAAAAATATTTTCTTGAGACAATCTGTAAATGATCTTTCACATTTCTTTTCTTTGTTTTGTTTTGTTTTTTTTTTACTAATTTTATTGGTACACTGTAGGTATACAATATAAAGACATTCATCACTGGAAGTTTGTACCTTTACATAATTTCTCTTGGTTCTTATTTTTTCCCCATTCCCCTGCCCTCCATTCAACCCCTCCATCCCTCCCTATTTACAAAGGCTTTGTTTCCAGTTTTTCATTTTCTCATATTAATTCCATTATCTTCTTTCATTTCCCCTATCCCTCCCACTTTCCTTTCCTCTTTGCCCCTTTTCTTCCTATTTCACATTATCTATTATACCTTTTAGTCCTTATTTACACTTTCAGTTTCTCATACTAGAGAAACTATTCATTATTTACACATGTGTGTCCTATTTATTTCACCTAAGAGTATGGCCTCCATGTGCATCCATTTAGTGGTAAATGCCTCTAATTTCTCATTTTTTATGCCCAAGTAGTACTCCATTTCACAAAAAAATCACATTTTCTTTATCCAGTCTCCAGTTGAAGGGTGTTTGGGCTGCTTCCAAGTTTTAGCTATTACAAATTCTGTTGCTATGAATATGGGCATACATATATCACCATGGTATGATTCCTTTAATTCTTTGGGAAAGATACCCAAGAGTGGAATAGCAGGGTCAAATGGGACTTCCAGTTCTAGTTCTTTGAGGTATCTCCATACTGATTTCCACAGTGGTTGCTCCAGTCTACACTCCCACCAGCAGTGGAGCAGGGTTCCTCTTTTCCCAAGCCCTACCAGAATTTGTTATTGGTTGATTCATGATAACAGCCATTCTTTCAGGGGTGAGGTGGAATCTCAGCATTGTTTACATTTGCATCTCTTGAATGACCAGTGATGTTGAACATTTTTTCGTATGCTTATTTGCTATTCTACTTGTTTGAGAAATGCCTGTTCATTTCAAATGCCCATTTTTGGATTGGGTCTTTAAATTTGGGAGGTCTGATTTTTTAAAGTTCTTTATAGATTCTAGACAGTAGACCTTTGTCCTAGGAACAGCAAGTGAAAATTTTTTCCCACATTGTAGGTTGTCTCTTCACACTGTTGATGGTTTCTCTTGGTTTGCAGAAGCTTTTTATAAAGAAGAGATCCCACTTGTTGATTGTTTGTGCTAATTCATGGGCAACTGGGGTTTTGTTCATGAAATCCTTTCCTACACTAATGTCTTCAAGAGTTCTACCTAAATTCTGTTCCAGGAGATATAGCGTTTCTGTTTTGTTTTGTTTTTTTTTTTTTTTTTTTTTTGCTTAAATTATTTTATTGGTACATTTTAGGCGTACAATACATTTACATTTATCATTGGGTGCTTGTACCTGTACATGAAGTATCTTGGTTCTTATTTCTTCCCTGTTACATGTGAGCCCTTCCCCCCCTCCACCCTTCCTTTCTGTTTTAATATTTAGATCTTTAATCCATTTTTATTTTAGTTTAGTGCATGGTGAGAGATATAGGTCCAGTTTTGTTTTTTTTTTTTGGTACTGGGGATCAAACTTGGGTCCTTATGTTTGCAAGGCAGGTGGCAGAACCACTGAGCTAAGTCCCTGGCCCAAGGTCTAGTTTTAATCTTTGGCAAGTTGAAACCCAATGTTTCTAGCACCATTTATTAAAGAGACTATTTTTTCTCCAATGAGGGTATCTGGCTCCTTTGTCAAAGATGAGGTGGCTGAGTGTGTCTGGTGTTGTTTCTGGATCTTATAATCTGTTCCACTGGTCCTCAGGCCTGTTTCTTTGCCAGTACTATGCTGTTTTTATCACAGTAGCTTTGTAATATAGTTTCAAGTTGGGGGGGGGGGTGTGATACCCCCTGACATGTCTCTGTTGCCTAGAATTACTTTTGGTATTCTGGGTCTCTTCTTGTTTCAAATGAATTGTTGGATTTTTTTCTCAAGGTCCAGGAAGTATGCTGCTGGAATTTCAATTGGGATTGCATTGAATCTATATAGCAGTTTTGGAAGTAGCACCATTTTCACTATGTTGATTCTTCCTACCCAGGAGCAGGGGATGTCTTTCCATTTTCTGATATCATCTTCAATCTCTCTTTTCAAAGTGCTATAGTTTTCAGAGAAAAGGTCTTTGATTTCTTTTGTTAGGTTGATTCCTAGGCATTTCAGTTTTTTGGATGCTATTGTGAAAGGAATTGTTTGCCCTATTTCTCTCTCAGTGAGTCTGTCATTCATGTAGAGGAAAGCTATTGATTTTTGTGCATTGACCTTGTATCTAGGTACTCTACTGAATTTGGTTATTAAGTCTAGAAGACTTTTGGTGGAGTTCTTGGGGTCTTCTATATTTGAGTATCATGTCATCTGCAAATAATGACAATTTGACTTCTTTGTTTCCTATCTTTATTTCATTTATTTCTTTCTCTTATCTAATTGCTGTGGCTAATGTTTCCAAGGCTATATTGAACAGGAGTGGTGATAGTGGACATCCTTGTCTTGTTCCTGATTTTAGTGTGAAGGATTTTAATTTTTGAGCATTTAGTATGATATTGGCTGTTGGTTTTTCATAGATGGCTTTTATCACATAGAGGTAGAGACCGTCTAGTCCAATGTTTTTGTAGGGTTTTTATCATAAATGCATGTTGGATTTTGTCAAATGCTTTTTCTGTATCTATTGAGATGATCATATGGTTTTTTTCCTTGGCTCTTAGTGTACTTCATTGATTGATTTGCATATGTTGAACCATCCCTGCATCCCTGAGATGAATCCCACTTGGTCAGGGTATATGATCTTCTTGATGACCTTCTGCATTCTATTTGTCAGTACCTTATTGATGATTTTTGCATCTATGTTCATTAGTGAGATTGGCCTATAGTTCTCTTTTTCCATTGGGTCTTTCTAAGCTTTGGGGATCAAGGTGATGATTGCTTCCAGGAATGAATTTGGGAGTACTGGTTTCCTTTCAATTTCATTGAAGAGTTTAAACAATAGTGTCAGTAGTTCCGCTCTAAATGACTACACATTCTTTTCAGCTGCACATGGCTTATTCTCCAAAATAGACCTCATACTCACACATAGAACATGTTTAAGTAATTGCAAAGGAATTGAAGTTATTATCCCCTGTATATTATCAGACCATAGTGCGATGAAATTGGAGATCAATAGCAAAAGAAACTGCAAGAATTTCATAAACTCATGGAAAGTGCACAACACAATTCTGGATAACCAATGGGTCACAAGGAAATTAAAGAGGAAATCAGACAGCTCCTACAATTAAATGACAATGACAATATTTTGTATTAGAATCTATGGGACACAATGAAAGCAGTCTTACGAGGGAAATTCATAACAGTGAATACTCATATTAGGAAAATAGAGCGAGCCCAATTAAACAACCTGATGCTGAACCTCAAGCTTCTAGAAAAAGAAGAGCAGGACAAACATTAAAGTCATACATGGGAGGAAATTATAAAGATCAGAGCAGAAATCAATGCCAAGGAGACTAAGGGAATGATACAGAAAATCAATGAAGCTGAGAGTTGGTTCTTTGAAAGCATAAACAAAATTGACAAAGCCTTAGCCAACCTTATCAGAAAAAGGAAAGAAAAGGCCCCAAATCCATGCAATTAAGAATGAAAAGGATGAAATTACAACGGACCCAGCAAAAATCCAGAGGATCATCAATACCTACTTAGAGAACCTATATGTCAAAAATATGGAAAACACAGAAGAAATGGACAGATTCCTAGATAAGTGTGAATTACCAAAGCTTAACAAAGATGACCTAAAAATTCTAAACAACCCAATATCAATCAGTGAAATTGAAAATGTTATTAAAAACTTACTAAGTAAGAAAAGCCCGGGTTCTAATGGCTTCACTGCTGAATCCTTTCTTTGTTTTTATTTTCATTTGCCACACTTCTCTTCTGGTCCACCTCACCTCATACTTCATCCCTACCCACTCCATTTCTCTTCTTTAAGTCTACCTATTGTTTCTCAAGAAAGAACTTGCATTCCATTTTGATTTTCCTGAATGTTCTTTGCTCCTCCTACTTTTATGTTAGTTACATGCTTGAATGTGCAAGTAGCTAAGCATTTATTATACAAGAACTTATTCAAAGCAACCTTATAAGGTAGATGTCTTAGTCACTCTCTTGTTGCTGGGACAAAATACTTGACACCTACAAGTTGAAGGAGGAAAAGTTTATTTTAGCTCACACTTTGTAGATGTTGCTGTCCATAGGCGGCTCCAAGGCAGGGTGACATGGCAGAGGGGCCTGGCAGAGGACAAACAATTCATGGCAAGGCAAGCAGGAAGCAGCAACCTTCCTTTTGCTTTCTCTCTTAATTCCATCCAGGCTACAAGTCTGGTACCATGCACACCGAGAATGTGTCCCCCTCCTCAGTGAATCCTTCACTCACACTGAGAACTATGCTAAACTAATCAGTGGAGTGACCCATTATCACATACCGGTGATCCAGTCACCTCCCAAAAGCCCCAACTATGAGTGCATAAGCCTTTGGGGGAACACTTAGATATAAGACATAAGAGTCAATATATTAAAGGTTGGTAAACTGAGGCACAAATAAGTGAATTTACAAAGGCCATGCAATCTGTAAGTAGCAGACTCAGATTTGAAAGTCAAGCTGTCAGGATCAGGTTCTTGACTTTTTCCATGATGTGGAAACTTCCTTTGTTCTGTGATTCCCTGGCTGTGTGGACATGTGCCGCTCTTTGGCTATATCTTAACTCTATATTGGAGGTCAATGTCCTGAATAGTTATCCAATAAAACATGAATCTTACAATGTGTGTGGTGCTTGTGAAATGATTGGTTAGGCTAGTGACTTATCTCCAGCATCATATTTAGTCCTCCATTCTTTGAGCTAGATGTTTTCTCAGCAACAAATGAGAAAACAGACATATTTAGAAATTACTTTGCCTAAGAACATATAACTTGTAAATGTTGGACCTTGAATTTATACTTGTATATAGTTGATGTCTAAGTTTTACTTTTAACCTTTACTTTATAAAACTGTTTGAAGTGAGAGGAGTTATTCTGAGGAAGATTAATGGCAATGTGTCTTTTACTATAATACATTTTTAAATTTAAACTTTCATCATATATTTTGATCACCCTTTGTATACCAATATGTAAATTTTATCATGCAGAATAATGTATCCAGTACCAAAGAGCTCCTATAAGTTTCATGTCAATTTTCCTTTGTTTCTTGCACATTCAATGTGTATTTCCATTGCTTCTATTTTCTGTGATTTACCATAGTTTGTCAATATGTTCAGTTCTCCCTGAGATATAAAGACAAATGCATATGAAATATTCCCTTAATTCTGCTGTAGTGCTGAGTTCTTTTTTCCTGTTTTCTTCTTTTTAAATCACCAAATATTTGGAACAATGTACTAACTATCCTCTTATTGTCATCCACATACTCTAATTTCCTCTGAAGATTTGGCTTCCACTGCAGCTGCTCTACTACTATTTAAACTCTTTAAAACACTGTTATATGCAATTAGGTTTCCCTTTCCTGAGTACATGTGGAATTATATGATTTCCATAGTACAGAACTCACAGAGCGGCTTGTATCCTGAGGGCTACACTTTCTTTCATCAGGGCATACATGAAATCGTCCACCAAACTTCTGAAAGTTTTTGCTTTCAGAACTCCAGGTTTAGATGCAGTAGTTCATTAAATTAATAAGAATATCCACTCTATTTTACTTTATATTACTTAGTTTTAATCTTTTCAGTGTTCTTAGATATTCAGTGTTTCATTCTCTGTACATAATCATGAGCTGAGTGCTTTTTCAGTGTGTGTCTAGCATCCAAAATAGAAGCCCTGAGAAATGTTTCACTACCTGACCTGCCTCCAGCCTCCAACAGAGTCCAAGACCTTAGTTATGTTCTGTTATTCATGATCCCAGAGGTTACTCAGGTTAGACAGGAAAACAAGCTTGGTGCCCAGAGAAAGGGAAAATAAGCCAAGCTACAATCACTTAACCATTTGCTTTATGGAATTCTCTTCTTCAGGGAAAGTATGATTCCTAGTGTTACCAACATTTATACAAACATACTTAAACTAACATTTATTTAGCTGGCTGCTCACTGTATGTCCTGCTATCATATATATTTATCAACATGTTCAAGTGTCTCCACAAGTAGTTGTGTATTTCCCTTTTAAGGATACCAAGGTTGAGACAACCTAAATAATTTATTCAATTTTACATATTGTGGAATGTAGTTTCCATGATATCCTATTTAGATAAGATTCTGATTGACACTATGATTTTTTATTTCTCTTTTTGTGAAATAAATGAAACTAAAAAGGAAGAACTGGTTGTACCTTACAAGCCATTACCTACTTTATCGCAGTCTTGAATAGCTGCCCTTAGTCACTGCCCCCATCTTTCTACAACTATGACATTATTTATCACCCACAGTTGCCTTTTCATTCCTTACTTTCCCCATCCAGTCACCAAGTCTATTAGACTTAACTACCTCATTCCCCATATTCATCTGCCTAAGGCTACCCTGTGGAGTATACCTGTGGTTGTATCCCACTAGTATGATTGCAACAGTGCATTGTCTCCACTATTTCTAATCTTTGTCGCAGCCAAACTGTCTCATATTATGTTGACATGTTAGCTTTTTACTTTCTAACAGCTTCAATTATGCCATCTCTATGATTAAAATTTGTTATTATGTATTACAATGTCCAAACATTTTCCCTGGTGTGTAAATTTCTCTGTGATATGATTGTGCTCCACAAATTGTCTCTCTGCTCACTTCAGTGGAAGAATCCCAAGAAACACAACTCTTCATGATTCCACAAACAGATCTTGCAGTTTTCTATCTTTCTGCCTCTTCTTATGCAGTTTATTTTTCTTTGGTCATCTGTAGGCTTCCTTCAAGTTCAGTTCTCAAATACAATCTTTTCCAGGAAGGAGTTGCTCTCTCCCTGCTCTGCACATCTGGCCACAGTGACCTTGCTCATTAATTTGAATTTACCTTTTCACTGTCTGTTATTAGCCAAATCACATGAACCCATTTCTCTTAATGCTGATGGGTAAATGATTCATCATTTTCCTTCACAAAAGATAAGGAAGTTACAAGTGGTTGGATCTCACTTGTATGATTGTAGAATCATCTCCACTATTTCTAATTTCCATACCATCCGAACTGCACGTAAAAAACAAAGTCACATAATTCCCAGGAAAATTAGAATTATCATCTTAGATGCAACACAACTATAAATCCCTACAGTTAGAAGAAATGCAAGTTTCTGACATCCTAGATAACAAAAAATACACATAAAAAATAGAATGCTTAAGAAAACAAAATCTAGAAAATTTTGATTTCATTTAACCTCTCTGTAACAATCTACATTAGATTGTTTTTATATGTTTTTCTGAGCAAATTAGCATAAATAGTTATTGTTACACCAAGCTAGTTGATGCATCTACAATCAAACACTCAACAGGATTCACTTCAGAAAAGTACAGGTGATCTAAAATATGCTCTATTAAATTCATATTTTATGATACCTTATAAATGAACACAAAGAAGTGATATAGTCTCTAAATCACGCCTTCTCATTTAATCACAAAAAAGACAGTCACATATTGTTAAGCTAAAAAGTCTTAAAGCAATTTGGACATATGCAGTTCATTAACATGATGGATTTCCTTCATTTTATGTTAATAGGATTCCTGAGTTTTTGAATGCCTCTGCTGTTACCCACTTATACAATAACCCAGAGAAGTGAGTGTTATTAACTACCTAGCCAAATCAAGAAAATGCAAATTCAAACTTTTGAATACTCTTAAGTTAACATTTAAATGAACATTTCATGCCCCCAAGGCTTAAATGTCTTATTCAAACCATTTGACTCAATGAACACAGCCATAAATGCTAGTTATTGAGAGGACTTTGTTGTCTCACTTTATTTCTGCTAAATGTTAAGATCTATTTCAGACAAAGAAACATTGGCTTCAATATTTTAAGAGTAAAATATTCTTTGAGTTTAAAAGGGAATAATTATAACAAGCAATAAAAATATCAATTTTAATCCAATTTTCTGCTTTGGTCAACTTCATATTAATTCCTTTTATATTAATTCAAATGATTTTAAAATGTATTTAAAGATGAATTTTACTTACTTCAATGACTTTTGTCTTTGAATGCTCCTGAAGCTGCATTTAATTGACTAGGTAAGTAAAAAGAAAAATAAGATTTCCCTTTGTAGTATCAAAAAGGAGAAATTATCATGAAATAGCCATAAGTCTGTCTTAAGAGTGACCATTTATGTTTACCATCAGAATATTTCTAGTCATGATCTAAGGGGTACAAATCTAGCTTTATTCAAAGTATGAGATTTTATTTCACTTTTTACCAAATGAGGTATATTTTATTTATAAAACTGTCAGATAAAAGGGCCGAAGACCAAGACCAGACCAGGCCACAACAAGCCTTTATTAGGGGAATAGATCTGCGGGGCTGTCTCTGAACAAAGGAGAGACAAAAGCAATATGGCCGGGGCAGGGAGAGTGTTTTATAGAGACTGGGGTGGGGTTTGTAGGGGCTGAGGCCGGGTTGAGTGAGGTAGTGATAGGGAATGGAGGAGCCGGTGATGTCACTAGATGGTAGGAGGTGAGTGAGTATTAGGTTACTCTCTAGGCGGGAACAGGGGCATGCTGGGAAGAAGGGATTATTCTTTGGTGGGAGCAACCATCTTGGCATGATGTCACACAGGGGAGGGGGCAAGGCATGATAGGAAGAGGGCAGCTACTATACATAATAGCTGCTGAGGTAGTGGGAGACCTATCAAAAACTACTGTAAGAAATGAACTTTCTTCCATTTTACTTTATAACTTTTTCAGTGGGAAGATAGAAAATTAGAGTTCAGGTCAGTGGAAAGTTAACATGACATCTAGAGAATTAGAAGAAAGCAAGATAAAGCTGGAAGCAGAGTGTGGAGGAGAACACATGGGAATGTACAGGGAGGGCCAAGGCAGGGCAACACTCTGAGAAAGATAGTCTGGATAAGTCTGTGTTTCATGTTCCTGGGTTAAGGAGTCATCTGGGAATCTTGTTGAAAAATGCGGATTCTGATTCAGTAGGACTGGGGTGGAGCCTGAGATTCTGCATTTCTAATAATTTTCTTGATGATACTGAAGCTCCTCATCTGAGACCGCATTTTGAGAAACAAGAAATAGAGGCCAGAAATAACAGACAGAAGCATTATGAATCCACAATGAGAACTAAAACCATCACTATTGGGAGCCAAGAATGACTCTTGCAAATGTTACAAAGTGATGAAGAGTATGAGCTGGATCAGTCTGCCACTGCTGCTCTACTAGTAGTTGCAATCTGTGTTCACACCTGCACCAAGACCCTTATTGTTGGTTCAGACCACATTTTATTCACGTCATCTCCAAAATGTAATGGGAACTTCCTTCATACAGAGTCCTTCATGATTTCCTTGATTCACCCACTACCTGCTGAAACTGTTCTAGTTTCAAGTGGCAATTGCTTGCAGTCCTGAGGGTGCCACCGACTGCAGCTGGTTGGATTGAGGCTTCACCCTGTTATTTTTCTGTATTGGATGAGAAGAACAAATTGATACTGCTGCCTGAAAGACCAGTATTGAAGTAATTTGAGTACAGGCTTTTGAGCACATCAACTTCCTCTTGGAATAATGTTTCACTATAATTCTTTCTGAACAGTTACATTCCAGCAAAGCTGAAACTGTTGATATATGTTTAGGATCAGTACTTTTTTCATTTAATTTTTCCTGTGTGATGGTTTCTTTGCCATCAGTTCTTGCAAATCAAGG
The DNA here is from genome assembly GCF_053883595.1 of Heterocephalus glaber. Lineage (NCBI taxonomy): Eukaryota > Metazoa > Chordata > Mammalia > Rodentia > Bathyergidae > Heterocephalus > Heterocephalus glaber. Next base: position 29,590,316 of record NW_028258325.1, read on the forward strand.
AAAGCACAAATGCCAGCTTCCAAAATTTACAAGCTGAAATTGAGTGGATAATTTTTTATCTCTCTGATCCAAGCTAAACAGTATTTGATACTGGCATATTTAGATTTTTCCTTTTCAGTTTCTGCCTTAGAATAGATAAACATGAAGATGCTGTTCAAACAGAAGAGAAATACACAAACAAACAAACAGAAACAAAAGACAGAATCAAATTACAGGCAAGAGCTCAAACTTGGATCTTTAAGGAAAACTAGTTAATAAAAGTTCTTTTCAAAATAAAATAAAAAGTACCAGAGTCAGAATAGTGCAAGTTTTAAGAGCTTTTTCATATAGTAGAGCTATTAAATGTACTTTCTGGATCTATACTTAGGAAAGGTATTTGCATCTGAGAGTAGGTTTAATGCAGGTAACATGATGTGTTCTTTCAAACTGCAGAAGCAGACATGCAGGTTTAGCTTCAGGAGAGACAGGTTTGAATGAAGGATATATGAAGAAGGCCTCTAATGTGATTGAATTCATTTTAAATTGGCTTTGATTAAGACTAACATAAAATAAATTTGCTTTAATTAGAGATCATTAAAATATAGTGATTAGTAATTGGGTTGTTTTTATGCTTGATTCATGCATTTCTTTGCAGTAATAGTTTGTATGTGAGTAGAAAATCATAGAGGCATGTTACTTTTTCTTGTTCAGAAAAATTAGACTATTTGAACCATATGTTTATAATAACCACAGAACTACTATCTACCTAAGGTACAAAAGAAAACAAATAGTCTTTTGGAAATGTCTTTGTGTATACATATGTACATACAAATTCATAAAAATCTTTATGGCCTTTCATTGATGATGAAAAATACAAGGATGGTGAGATATGGAAACATCAATTCTTCAGATGAATGAAGAATCATGACACAAACTTGTGTGTATGTGTATATATATACACATATGTATATATACACATACACATATACACATATGTATATATACATATACACATATGTATATATACATATATACATATATATGTATGTTTGCATAATGGAACACTATTCAGCCTTAAAAAGGAGATCTTACCATTTGCAATAACATGGATAAACAAAGAAGAATTATGGTAAGTGAAATAGGCAGATATCTGAATGCTACATAATCTCATATATATGTGGGATCTAAAAATATTGAATACATAAGAAAGTCCAACTGTAGAAGTTGGATAAGGAAGGGAGAAATGGAAATATATAAGATAGAGAATATAAAATTATAAAAATGTAGAATTAATAAATCTAAAAATCTAATATAAAACATGAAGACCATAGTTCATAATATTGTACTGCATAGTGGCAATTTGTTAAGAAAATATGTTTTAGATTTGTTTCACCACCAAAAAGACAATTAGATGATATATTGGGTCTATTAATTTGTGTGACTGTAGTAATCACTTCAATATATATACATTTATATTCATATTTATGAATATCAAGGTAAGTATACCTAAACATCAATATTGTGTACCTTAAATATATACATTAAAAATAAGCAAATAAAAAATAAAATATAAAGACCACTTCATCAATTTTTAGTCTATAAGGGAATTGGAAGTTGTAACTTGTTGCATGTTTTCAAAGATTTTTTTGCCTGTTGTATTTGACCCTGAAAAATGAAAAAAAAATTTAAAGCAATAAAATATTTTTTAAAAATATGGAAATGGATGATTAAAAAGGCTTTTCCCAGGTTCTTTTAGAAAAAAGAGGAGAAGGGAATAAAAGAGAAGAAAGAGGGGAAGAGAAAAGAACTGCCCACTCTTTGTTGTATAAAAGGAAATCATCTCTGGCTTTCCAGAATTTTCTTGTGCCTTGTATTCAACTGGATATTAGTTCAACTGCCATTAAGGTCAGAGATAGTCACTTTATGGGTATTTAAAAATCAATTTATTTCATATAATCAAAATTTATGGAAGTTGGGGAAAACTCTGGACTTTGGATCCATGAAAATAATTTACAACTCTATAGATGGAACTCAAAAGAAGCTAACAACTCTGGAGCTGTGTGAAGAGGCCTAGGAATTTAGGTTGCAAAGAACTGAAGTCATTGCTATTACCCATTCTGTAGAGTTATGGTTTAGATTTAAAATTTCTTCCAAAAGTCTTAGTAGTTTAAAAGGTGATTGGAACGGGGGACATGACACTCATCAGTGGACTAAGCCTCTGATGAATTTCTAGCTGAATGTTCTGTTTGGAGTTGGGACTTGGTCAGAAGAGTCAGTTAGAGAAACATGACCTGGGAGAATATATTGTTGTTCCTGGTCTCTGTTTCTCTCTTTCTCTCCCTCCCTCCAACCTCTGCTTCCTAGCTGTCATAGGTTTAGCATCTTTTCCTCTCCAAGCCCTTCTGTCATGCTGTTTCTGATATGGAGCCAGACAGCCATGGACTGAACACTCTAAAACCATGTGCTAAAAAAAAAAAAAATCTCTCCTCTAATGTATGGGTGTCAGTTATGTTGTCCAAGCCATGGGAAAATGTCTAATAGACCTAGATTTATTTATATTTACACCAAAATGTTAGAGTGAGATTGTAAGATCTTTTCTATCTCATCTTTTGCTGAGGAGCCAAATTTTATCTTTTCTCTCTGCTTTTTTTTTGGTATTGGGGATCAAACTCAGGACCTTGTGCTTGTGAGGTAGGCAGTGGAACTACTGAGCTAAATCCTGGCCCTGTTTTTTTTTTTTTTTAATCAGAGGAGGTGGAATAGCTGTCTCTCTCTTCTGTATAAATATGCAGATTCATTTTTTTAGTATTTCTATATGAATTGGTACTAAGAAACTAATTTATTGTACCTCATGAGAATTATCATGCTGGGAATTATACCTTTAATATTTACCTTTAAATGAATAGTGTATAGATCTATCTTTAATTCTAAAATTTTGTGTATGCATTCAATAGAAAATTAACAAAAGATAAAAGTGTAAATGAGATATGATCTTGGATACAGACATTTTCACCTGTAGTACAGTCCACAAACTATTCCTATGAGAGAAATTCTGGGTGGAGGGGAGGTCAGAAAGAACAAATTAAATCTATTGTTATTCTAAATGATATAAAATGTATAATTTATAATATCAGCACCTGTTCATGTCACTCTCTTATCTACTTATCACAAAATTCTTTACTATAATACTTACTATATATAAATAATATATATACCAAATTGGCTTATATTGAATTTTTGCCCTTTGGTAGAATGAGACTCAGAGTAGAAACTAAACTCAATAATACAAAAGTTGACAACAGTTAAGTCCATTGGCATTATTACTATACATTAAGCTATCACTTCAATATCAACCACTAAATTCACAAAATTACATGTCCTTCTCATTAGACTGCAATCCTCTCCAGAAGATTTACTGTGCATTTTCTTGCTTTTCCTCCTCTGAAATCTATGTGTTAAATGAATGAATGAATAAGACAATAGTGAGTGAAGGTTGAAAACAGAAATTGGTATAGTAGGTAATTCATGTTGATGTACAACATCTCTTTCCTGTCATAATATCCTATGAAAGTTACATTTATTTTGTCCTAACATTTCTTAAAATATGACCCTCTTTCTTGCAATTTTTCCTTAAAATTCTTAAGGATAGTAACAGCACAAGTTGCTCCCCAAGTAAAACAGAATTTTCTCATGAAAAATATTTCTAGCATCAATATTGTTCAGTTCCTTTATGTAGAGTGGTGAAAATATGAAAGAAACTCAGAAAATAGTATTTTCTTTAATACTTCCTTACTGGTTCAATTTAAGTTGGAATCTTGGGATTTTAAAAAGTTTCTATCAGCAACAATGTGTCAATTCTTTTGTCTATTACAGGAGTAGATTTCTCCTGTGCCTCCTTAGTAAATACCAGTGACTCTCTAAATGGTACCAACTTGGAACCTTGTTAAGTGTGGAGGATATTGAGTGGGTGTAAGGAGGGAAGGGAGGTGCACATATTTGCATATTTGAAAGATATAGGGTACATAGCAACAGAATTCTTTGAAAAATGTGAGAAAAATGAATGATTTTGGAGTAGCAACTCTTTTCACACAGTATCAATTTCCATATACAGCACAGTAGAACTTGCTACAATTTTATTGAATGCATTACTTCCCACAGTTATCATATTTCTTAAGTGATAGAAATTTTCATTGGCTTTCAGAGTGGAAAAAGAAGAGAGCATGAAATCAAATATGGGAAAATTCTTTTGCTGTTTAATATAAAATTACTCATTTTTGAATCATTATAGCTAAAAAACTGAATATCAATTAATTGAAAATTAGTGAGGCAAAAATAGCTAAAGTCCATATAATTGAATCAATTAAACAATCACAGTTCAACTAGCATCAAAGAGCAGACCATTTTGAAGAAGGGGGAATTCATAATCTTTCTAACTTTTAAAAGATCAAATCATGGGGAGGTCCCAGGAGCAGCTTGGAGTCCCACCCTCATCCAGTGCTCTGCTTAGCTGTGTGGGTGCCTGCAAGGCCCAATTCCATCCCCCCCCACGCCACCACCTTCCGGCTCTTCTGCTACCTGGTCCCACACTACAGAGGCACAGGGGATTATGCTTCACATAGTTAAATGTGGTAGATTAATAACTACCACAAATTGTCATTTTCTAAGCTGCGCTTGATGCTATGATATTGCTGATTGTATCATTTGGCCTAACATGTTGTGATTGATCTAATCAGTTTTCCTTCCTGGTATAAGGAAAATAAAATAGCCTCAGAGTCATTAGAGCCTCAAAACCTAAACACAAGCCATATTTGGAAGACACCTCCGAAAAGCAATCATTCCACAAGGCTTTTAAACACAAGCAACAAAGATACCTGCATTAAGCAATTTTGAAATATCAACCCAGGAATTAAACCAAGGACAGTACCAAAAACAAAAATGAGAAGACATTTAAGCAAGGCACAAACACAGGCTTCCACACCACTAAAAGGAAATTCCGGGGGAAATGAGGTGCAAAAGTCTGATAATCAACCACCTGGACACCCTGAACTGATAGCACAGGAAGTAACAAAGCAGATACATGAGGCACTAGAAAAATTCAAAGCAGAAATAATCTCCAAGATAAATACAGAGATGGTGAGTAGAGTGAAAGACATGATTAGAGGCTCTAGAGCAGAAACAGACAAGAAAATAGAGAGATCAGAAACATGCTGGAAGCCAGGAATGCCCAGCATAAGAATGAAATGGAAACCATGATTGCCCAACATAAGAAAGAAGTGGAATCCATGAAACAGATTCAAACAGATATCCAGGAGATTAAAAACTCCATTGAAAGCATGTAGAGCAGACTAAGAGAATCTGAAGACAAAATATCAGATATAGAAGACAGGATCGCAGTTAAGGACCATGAAAACAGAGATTTCTTAAAGATAGTAAGGGACCATGAGAAATCAATCCAACAGCTGCTAGATGATGCAAAGAAGAATAACATAAGACTGATAGGAGTTCATGAAAAAACAGGAGAAAGTAAAATTGACATAAAAAAACTGTTCACAGAAGTAATAGTAGAAAACTTCAAAGAGAGAGGTGGAGAAATGGACACACAAATAAGTGAGGCATATAGAACTCCACCCAGCCATGATCAAAAACAGTCTACACCTAGACATATAATAGTCAAGATCCCAGAAACCCAACAGAAGAACAAAATTCTACAGGCAGTTAGAGAAAAGAAACAAATCACCTACAAAGGAAAGCCCATCAGAATCATAGCAGACTTTTCAACACAAACCCTCAAACCAAGGAGAGCCTGGAGTGAAGTATTTCAAGCCCTAAAAGAAAATAACTTCCAACCTTGACTATTGTATCCAGCAAAATTATCTTTCAAAATCGATGGGGAAATTAGATATTTTCATGACAAAGAACACCTGAAAAATTTCATGAACACCAAACCAGCACTCCAAATAATTTTATGTAATATCCTAGAAAAAGACAATGAAGGTCACAACTCCATGAGGGCCAACAGAGAGAAGACACCACACAAGGTAAGGCACTAAAGGGAAAGGGGGAAAAATAAGAAAAGAGCCAACAACAATAAAACAACATGGCAAGAATGAGTCAATATCTCTCAACTATAACTATCAATGTTAATGACCTTAATTCACCAATCAAAAGAAACAGACTAACAGAATGGATTAAGAAGCAAAACCTAGCAATATGCTGTATACAAGAAACACACCTAACTCAAAAGAAAATTCATAGACTGAAAGTAAAAGGATGGAAAACAGTTCTCCACGTGACAGGATCCCAGAAAAAGCGGGGGTAGCAATCTTATTTGCAGACAAAGTAGATTTCAGGTCCTGAGTCATGTCGAATCACCTCGCTGCAGACAGGCAGGTCTGCCCACACCCTACCGAGGTCCTGAGTCCCACAGAACAAGCTGAATCAGCCCGCTGCAGACAGGCAGGTCTGTGCACGCCCTACCGAGGTCCTGAGTCACGCGGAAGACAACAAATCACCCCGCTGCAGACAGGCAGCCACCTGATTCCACACTACAAAGACGCAGAGGACACCAGACCACCAGACCAAGGTCCCTCCCGCTGCTCCCAGCCCAGAGGAAAGGGCTTTTGGGCCACCTTCTGTACCGCTGCTCCTGGCCCAGAGGAAGGGGCTTCCAGGCCACCATCCGTCCCACCACTCCTGGCTCAAGGGAGGGGCTTCTGAGCCACCATCTCACTGCTCTTGGTCCAGAGGAAGGGGTTTCCTGGCCACCATTCCCTACCGCTGCTCCCGGCCCCTGTCCCACCTCTCCCAGCTCAGAGGAGGTAATCCGTACAGGCGCTAACAGCCCCCCACCCCAGTGGAAATGAGAAAACACATAAATAAGTCTCAAAACCAGACTTCCAGATCGCCTACAGCAACCCCAAAGGGAAATGAGAAGGAACACTCTGATACTCAACCACCTGGACCCACTAAACTGGCAACAAAAGGGGATCTGGAAAAAATGAAATCAGAAATAATTTCTCAGATAACAGGAGAAATTGTGCCCCTAGTGCAAGACATGATTAATAAATCTAGAGAGGAGCTCAGGAACATGATGGAATCCCAACATAGAGGAGCTCAGGAACATGATGGAATCCCAACATAGGAAACAAATGGAATCCATAAAACAGATGCAAATAGATTTCCAGGACATGAAAAACACTATTGAAAGTCTACACAGCAGAATGAGCAGGTGTGAGGACAGAATTTCAGATATAGAAGATAAGATTGCAATTAGTGACCAGGAAAAGAAAAATTGCTTCAAAATTATAAGGGAACATGAGAAATCAATCCAGCAGCTGCTAGATGATGCAAAGAAGAATAACATAAGACTGACTGGGTTCAATGAAGAAACAAGAGAGAGTGGAGATGACATAAAAAAACTGTTCACAGAAGTGATGGCAGAAAACTTCCCAAGCATGAGAAAAGAAATTCACATACAGATAAGTGAGGCATATAGGACTCCAAATAGCCTTGATCAAAAAAATTCTACACATAGGCATATAATTGTTAAGATTCCAGAAACATAACAGAAGAACAAAGTTCTCCAAGCAGTCAGAGAAAAGAAACAAATCACATACAAAGGAAAGCCCATCAGAATCACAGCAGACTTCTCAACACAAACCGTCAAGGCAAGAAGAGTTTGGAGTGACATATTCCAAGCCCTAAAAGAAAACAGCCTCCAACCCAGATTGATGGACCCTGCAAAACTATCTTTCAAAATGGATGGAGAAATAAGATACTTTCATGACAAAGAGCACCTTAGGAACTTCGTGAATACCAAACCAGCACTCCAAAGAATTTTACACAATATCCTAGGAACAGACATTGAGGATCACAACCCCGGGAAGCAAAGCAGAATGAACCCATCTGGCACGACAAGAAATTAAATGTAAAGGAGGAGAACCCAACAAAAAGAAAAAGTCATGGCAATGACAAGTCAATACATTTCAGTTATAACCATCAATGTTAATGGCCTCAAATCACCCATCAAAAAAAAAAATAGACTGGCAGAATGGGTCAAGAAGCAAAATCCAACCATATGCTGCATACAAGAAGCACACTTAATTCAAAGGGCAACTCACAGACTGAAAGTTAAAGGGTGGAAAACAACACTCCATGTGACAGGAACCCGAAAAAAAGCAGGAGTAGCTATCCTCTTTGCAGATCAGGTAGATTTTAAACCAACACTGATGAAGAGAGACAAAGAAGGACACTACATTCTTGTGAAGGGAAGAATCCAAGAGGAAGAGATGACAATCATAAATATCTATGCACCAAACACTAGTGCACCCAACTATATAAAACAAATACTAATGGACATGAAAAGTCATATATGCACTAATACAATTGTAGTGGGGGACCTCAACACCCCACTGTCACAAATAGATAGATCAACTAGACTAAAAATAAGAAATGAAATACTAGAACTCAATCAAACTCTTGAACAAATGAACTTAACAGATGTTTACAGTGTTCCACCTCACAAAATCAGAATACACATTCTTCTCAGCTGCACATGGGTCATTCTACAAAGTAGACCACATACTCACACATAGAACATGTTGAAGTAAGTGCAAAGGAATTGAAGTTATCCCCTGTATATTATCAGACCATAATGTGATGAAATTGGAGATCCATAGCAAAAGAAATTCAAAAAATTTCATAAACACGTGGAAATTGAACACACTCCTGAATAACCAATGAGTCACAGAGGAAAATAAAGAAGAAATCAGACAGTTCCTTCAATTAAATGACAATGACAATACAACATATCGGAATCTATGGGACACAATGAAAGCAGTCTTAGGAGGGAAATTCATAGCAGTGAATACGCATATTAGGAAAACAGAATGAGCCCAATTAACCTGATGCTGAGCCTCAAGCTTCTAGAAAAAGAAGAGCAGGACAACCCCAAAGCTCATACAAGGAAGGAAATTATAAAGATCAGAAGAGAAATCAATGCAATGGAGACTAAGAGAACGATACAAAAAATCAATGAAGCCAAGAGTTGGTTCTTTGAAAGAATCAACAAAATTGACAAACCCTTAGCCAACCTTGTCAGAAAAAGGAAAGAAAAGGCCCAAATCCATGCAATTAGGAATGAAAAGGGTGAAATGAAAACAGGCCCAGCAGAAATCCAGAGGATCATCAATACATACTTCCAGAACCTACACACCAATAAGATGGGCAACACAGAAGAAATGGACAGATTCCTAGATACATATGAATTACCAAAGTTGAACGAAGAAGACCTAAAAATTCTGAACAACCCAATATCAACCAATGAAATTGAAAACATAATTAAAAACTTATCAACTAAGAAAAGCCTGGGCCCTGATGGCTTCACTGCTGAATTCTACAAGACATTTAGAGAGGAACTGTTGCCACTACTGTTTAAACTCTTCAATGAAATTGAAAGGGAAACAATACTCCCAAATTCATGGCTGGAAGCAAGCATCACCTTGATCCCCAAAGCAGAGAAAGACCCAACCGAAAAAGAGAACTATAGGCCAATCTCACTAATGAACATAGATGCAAAAATCCTTAATAAGATAATGGCAAACAGAATGCAGAAGATCATCAAGAAGATCATACACCCTGATCAAGTGGCATTCATCCCAGGGATGCAGGGATGGGTCAATATACAAAAATCAATCAATGTAATACACTATATCAATAGAGCCAAGGACACAAACCATATGATTATCTCCATAGACACAGAAAAAGCATTTGACAAAATCCAACATGCATTTATGATAAAAACCCTACAAAAAATTGGAATAGATGGTCTCTACCTCAAACTGATAGAAGCCATCTATGAAAAACCAACAGCCAATATCCTACTAAATGGTCAAAAACTGAAATCCTTCACACTCAAATCAGGAACAAGACAAGGATGGCCACTATCACCACTCTTGTTCAATATAGTTCTGGAAACATTAGCCACGGTAATTAGACAAGAGAAAGAAATAAAAGGAATAAAGATAGGAAATGAAGAAGTCAAATTGTCATTATTTGCAGATGACATGATACTCTATATAGAAGACCCCAAGAACTCCACCAAAAGTCTTCTAGACTTAATAACCAAATTCAGTCAAGTAGCTGGTTACAAGGTCAACACACAAAAATCAATAGCTTTCCTCTACACCAATGACAGACTCACTGAGAGAGAAATAGGGCAAATAATTCCTTTCACAATAGTATCCAAAAAACTGAAATACCTAGGAATCAACCTAACAAAAGAAATCAAGACCTCTTCTCTGAAAACTATGGCACTCTGAAAAGAGAGATTGAAGATGATATCAGAAAATGGACAGACATCCCCTGCTCCTGGGTAGGAAAGATTAATAGAGTGAAAATGGCCACACTTCCAAAACTGCTATATAGATTTAATGCAATTCCAATTGAGATCCCAGCAGCATACTTCATGGACCTTGAGAAAACAATCCAGAAATTCATTTGGAACAAGAAGAGGCCCAGAATAGCAAAAGCAATTCTAGGTAACAGAGACATGGCAGGGGGTATCACAATCCCCAACCTGCAACTCTACTGCAAAGCTCCTGTAATAAAAACAGCATGGTACTAGCAAAGAAATAGACCTGAGGACCAGTGGGACAGATTAGAAGATGCAGAAACAACACCAGACACACTCAGTCATCTCATCTTTGATAAAGGAGCCAAACACCCTCACTGGAGGAAAGATAGCCTCTTTAATAAATGGTGCTGGAAAAATTGGGCTTCAACTTGCCAAAGATTAAAACTAGACCTATATCTCTCACCATGCACTAAGCTAAAATCAAAATGGATTAAAGATCTAAATATTAAAATAGAAACTCTGAACCAGTTGGAACAGAGGTTAGGTAGAACCCTTGAAGACATCGGTTTAGGAAAAGATTTTATGAACAAAACCTCAGGTGCCCGTGAACTAGCACAATCAACAAGTGGGATCTCTTCTTATTAAAAGGCTTCTGCACAGCAAGAGAAACCACCAGCAGTGTGAAGAGACAACCCACAATGTGGGAAGAAATCTTCACCTGCTCTTCCTCAAAGGTCTGCTATCTCGAATCTGTAAAGAACTTAAAAAGATCTGACATCCCAAATTTCACGAGCCAATCCACAATGGACATCTGAAATGAACAGACATTTCTCAGACAAAGAAGTATAAATAGCAAATAAATACATGAAAAAATGTTCAACATCACTGGTCATTCGAGAGATGCAAATGAAAACAACACTGAGATTTCACTTCACTCCAGAAAGAATGGCTGCTATCATGAAATCAACCAATAACAAATGCTTGTGGGGCTGTGGGGAAAGAGGAACTGCTGGTGGAAGTGTAGACTGGTGCAAGCACTGTGGAAATCAGTATGGAGATACCTTAAAGAACTAGGACTGGAAGTGCCATTTGACCCTGCTATTCCACTGCTGGGGATCTTCCCCAAAGAATTAAAAGAATCATACCACAGTGATATATGTGCGCCCATGTTCATAGCAGCACAGTTTGTGATAGATAAAACTTTTAAACAGCCCAAAGGCCCATCAACTGGAGATTGCATAAAGAAAATGTGGTTTTTTAAATAAAATGGAGTACTACTCAGCCATAGAAAATGAGAAATTAGAGACATTTATAGCTAAGTGGATGCACGTTGAGGCCATACTCTTAAGTGAAATAAATAGGACACACATGAATAAATTCCGAATAATTTCTCTGTGTGAGAAACTGAAAGTGTAAATAAAGACTAAATGTATAATAGGTAATGTGAAATAGGAAGAAAAGGGGCAAAGGTGAAGGAAGTGGGAGGGCTAGATGAAAGGATAGAAGGGAATGGGATTAATATGAGAAAATGGAAAAATAGGAACAAAATCTTTGTAAATAGGGAGGAATGGAGGGGTTGAAGGGAGGGCTGGGTAAGGGTGAAAAATAAGAACCAAGAGAGACTATGTAAAGGTGCAAATTTCCAATGATGAATGTCATTATATTGTATACCTAAAATGTACTAATGATTAGAATGAATAATCGAAAATGTAAAATAGTAATAAAAGGTCCAAAGGGGTAGGGGTAATGGGAGGGGCAGGGGAAAGAAAAGAAGGGAAAGGAAAAATGATGAGAAATGGAAAAAATGGAAATAAAGTCTTTGTAAATAGGAAAGGGTGGAGGGCGTGAAGGGGGAGCTAGGAATGGGGAAAAAATAAGAACCAAGATGCATTATGTAAAGGTACAATTCCCAATGAGAAATGTAATTGTGTTGTATACCTACAATGTACCAATAAAAGAATTTAATAAAAAAATATGGAAACCAATGAAAGGACACTGACTATTGTTGAAATTTGATGTTCCCTACAAAAAGTGTCTAGAAAGGGGGAAATGGATTGTACAAAAACAGGTGGCAGCAAAATGAGGAGGTTGGACTGGACCCTTCTGTCTGATGATGTTCCATGCTTAGAGACTCAGGGTGGCTTCCAGTAACTGTTTGTCCTCTTTTTTGGCCATTTTCTTGTGCCATTAATTTATTTCCACTATTGTCTAAGTTCTGTGCTCAGCAGTGTGACTCTCTGTTCTCTACAGCATGGTGTTGGAATGTGGTTCATAAAGAACTCATCTGACTGATTCTTACCCTTACTCCCAAGGGGGTCCCAGGTCTCACAATATTGATATAAAAATGTTGCCAAGCTTCTTGTTTGAGGAATCCATATTATCACATATTTCTCAGAAAAGCTCTAGCCTCTGGCTCTCATACAAACACTTATTTGATCCTCCAGTTATCCTTTTGTGTTCTCAGAGTCTTGTACTCAATATTTTTTCTCAATATCAAGATCTTAGACTCTGTGAATAATATACACACATACACAGCCACACACATTCAAATATTTTGTATATTAGAAACTTGGGCAGCACAGTTGAAAGAATAAAACTTCACTGAGTCATCAGTCATTATTACATAATTATTACTTAACAGTAATAATACCATTCTTGCACTATAAAAGCATCCATAGACTTAAGTGGATATAAATTTAGTATCTTCTATTAACTGGCCTACTAATCTTAGTCAAAAATCCATGACTTTCCAAACTCTCTAAATCTTGGATTTCTTTGAAGATTACATGAGATAATACTTATTAAGAACTTAATACAATACTCAAGGTACAGATTTGTTGTTCCATAAGGTAGCCATTTTATTATTTTCAATGTATTGTATTATTATCATTTTCAAATTCCAGCATTGTGTTTCCTTTTGAATTTAATGGTTTCCTGTCCATATTTGATTTCTTCAATGTTCATGAGAAAAAATATTTTTATGAAGTGTTATAACACACCATCTTAATATTATCCATTTCCAGTAACCTGTCCTTGTGCAATCCCACATAGCTTGTTCAGCTGATGTTACTGCTGATATTCCACATGCATTTATGCTTAGTGTGATAAGACTAGCTTTTATAGCTTTGTCTAAATTAGAAGGTATACTACCAGAGCTTCAGTACTCCATACAATACCACAGGGCATGGAAATGGTAGAAGTAATCTGGGCTATGCTATAAAATCTCTCCACAAAAGCAATAGCAAGCATTGTTGACAAAGCATTGGACAGAATTTTTGGTGTCAGAAATTTTACTTTAGTCCTCACTTTTCTCAGTGGATAAAGCATGGGTTCAAGATACGTAACAGCTTTAAGTGCTTGTCTAGGCCAATGAAAACAAGAAAACAAAATAAAATACATACCTGCTGGCATATATTATGTGGGTAATGTCTTCTGACAATGGACATTCATTTAATTCTTACATTCATTCTGTCAGGGTTTTTTTTTTTTTTTTTTTTTTTTTGTACCGGGGATCAAACTCTGGTTCTTGTGCTTGCAGGGCAGGCAGCAGAGTCACTGAGTTAAATCCCTGGCCCCTGTCAGGTATTTCTTATTCCAAGTTTATACAGAGGGCAAACAGATTCAAGAGAAAGAGTGAAAATTGAGAAATTACTTTTATTAAAATCATAATAAAGTTTGAATTTTAAATTCACCTCAGGAATGCACTCAAAATCTGCACAAACATATTAAAATTTACTATAAATAAACTGGATGTTTATATAGTTTTATTAGTGACTTCTATGCACACATGTTATTGTATTAAAGTATCCAAGCATTAAATATATAGTAACTTGTTAGGTGTCAAGATAATGAATGATCCTATGACTAATTCTATCTAATATGTGTTTTTTTTGTAATTTGGATATTTTATGTGAACAGATGGATAAAGAAGAAATTGGCAGAAAGACAGGTTAGAATCTTAAGATTACTGTAACTCTCAATAGCAAGCTAATGCCAAAGAGGTAGGAAGGAAAATCCTTTTCATGCCTCATTCTATTTACTTTTAATTATTGAAATGTAGTCATAGTATTCTTTTCAAGGCGTAAATGTGTTTATGTAGAAGCTGAATCCAACTTGAATAGTTTTAATAATATGGTAGCATATGGCACTATACAAGTTCAGCAGTTGCTAAAAATTTCTGAGTGCCTATTTATCAAATCATAGTAATTTTTACTATTTAATCTTGGACTAAAACAACTTCAGCATGAAATTATTGAAGTGTGTGAGTCTTAATTGGTTAGATAGATTTTGGGAAAAGATTGCCAGAAATCGAAGAGCATCAGATATTAATGATACTTAACAATCCAAATGTCAGTGCTATTTTGGTTCACATGTTTTGGTTCCTTCAGAATTCATATAATGAAATTCTATCATCAAAGTTGATGGTGTTAGATAAGGAATGTTTAGGAGTTGAAGAGGCCAGCAAGAAACCCCAGAAGTTAGTGCACATAGTGCACACTTTGCTCCATGTGGGGTTGGAGTGAAAGGACAACAATCTGTCTGTAGATTTTTCTAAACTCAACTGAAATTGGCACAAAAATTAGGAAGTCATAATATTGTTCAAAAATGCTTATCAAAACAACCCAGTAGTTATTATAATCAAAACTTGCTGAGTTTTGTTAAACAGTTTTTTTCTATTTGCATTAGCTACCATTCTCCTTTTTCAGTAAAGAATGGAAATTTATAGCAAAAATGTCCCTGGCTACATTTGATATCCTTTTGGGTAGTTTCCCATCAAGCCTCACTTCTAGTCTATGAGACATTAAACTAGATACATACTGAGCCGGGGTTTCGCCACCTGCTGCACAATTGCAAGGACTCGAGTTCAATCCCTGGTACCAAAATAAATAAATAAATAAATAAATAAATAAATAAATAAATAAAATAAATAAAATAAACTAGATACATACTTGGACATCCACTACAATTTGGACTATCTCTGTCCAAATTTCCCCCTTTCACCTTCAAAGTGTGAAGAGAGACATACCATGCTTTAAGACATTGTGTTAGTCAATGTTTACTCGAGAAACAGATTTAGTGTAAGATATATAAACATAGAGGGATTTACAAAGTAAGTGTACAATGGCCACCTGCAGAGTCAGGTGTGGAACAATGTAAAAGGGCTGTGCCATCTGGAGATCAGAACAAACCAGTCAAAGGTTGAAGGGCTGGGGCTCACTGTAGAGTCCCACGTAAGTCCTTGTCAGAGATGGAAGGGTCTGAGATGGAAGGCTGAAGGGAATGCGGTGGGAGCCTAAAGATTCTGTGCTGGAGCCTGAAGGGCCTGTGTTGGAAGGCTGTCATTTCCTTTATTCCATTCAGGCTACAAACTATTAGGTTGGTGCCATTTACATGTAGGGTGGGTATTCTCTTTTCAACAAATCCCTTTGGGCACACCCAGAACTATACAAATCCAATTAATTGGGCATTTCTTACTGAAGTTGACACAATCAGTTAACTATCAAAGATATTAAACCACATTTTCATTTACATGTACTCAAATGCAAAATTCATCTTAACTTATGATATTGTAAATATTCTAGCCCACATTATCACAATATCTCAAATAAACATGATTTTTTTTACCAATTAAAATAAGTCCTCTAGTGCCTTGGTTTTGGACTTTCCCAGTATCCAAAGCCATGACAAATTTCTGTCATGTATAAGCCACCTAGGCTATGGTATTTTGTTATAACAGCCCAAACGATGACAAATGTTTAACTTAAAGAAAAACACATGTACTTTTATTTGTAGACAAAAGAGTTACTTAAAAGCAGAAATAGCTGAGTCTTAAAGAGTGGCAGGAGCCAAAAAAAAAAAATCCTATAAAGAACATGAAATAAAATTCTAAGTAAAAATTTTAGTTGTACTTCTAACTAGCTGTGGGATACTAATTTGTTTTTCATCAATTTCTCCAAATCACAAATGAGCATGATAATGTACATCAGTGTCAATAGGTATTAAATAAATGTACTTAATGCACTTACTATAAAGTATATGACACAAAATAATCATCATTTTCATTTTTATAATTATTAAAAAATTTCTGTCCATTTCAAATTACCCACTTTTTGGATCAAGTATAAACAATTATTCTGTGAATAGAATGTCATGTTGACTTACAATTGCCTTCAGTTATTTTTCAACTATACTGGATTTGGGATACAAATTCTAGATTATATAGAGTCCTTGATTCTCATCCACTCAGAGAATATCTTTTTAAAAAACCACCTTCTTAAAATAAAGGGATTTCTCATTTATATTCTCAGAGAAAGTATTCATAGGAGAGATGAAATGGATATCAAACCAAGGCTTGACTTAATTAAAAAATATAAATTTTACTTTTAAAAGAAGTTTTATATTCACAGGAAAATTGAATGGGTAATTTCCATATAACCCTTTCATACTCATGCATAGCCTACCCCATGACCCACATCCTTCATCAAAGCAATTTTTTTTACAATTGATTAACGTGCACAGACACATTGTTATCATCCAAAGTCCACAGTTTATATTAGGATTCATTCTTGGTGCTGTACAATTTATAGCTTTTGACAAATATATAATGATAAGTAGTTACCATTATAGTAATGCACAGAAATCCTCTGTGGTTGGCATGTTCATCTCAAGGGAAAGCCCTTACTCCTGGAAACCCCTGAACATTTTACTAGGCCCCAAGGGCTACATATTTTAGAATTTCATGTAGTTGGAATCATACAGTATGTAGATTCATTGGTTCTTTTCACCTAGTGATATGTGTGCAAATTTCTACATGTGCTTTCATGGCTGCTGTTTAATATCCTTTTAGCACTGAATATGATTCCCTTGTTCAAATGAACCACAGTTTATCCACTATTTGCCAAAGAGAATCTTGGTTTCTTCCAAGCATTGGCAATCGCAGATAAATCTTTTCTAAAACTCTGTGTGGAAATTTTTGTGTGGACATAAATTTCATTTCCTTTGAGTAAATATGATCAATGTTACTGGATCCTATGGTAAGAATATGTTCAGTTTTGTAAGAAATCACTAAACAGCTTTTCAAAGTTTTTGGGCAATTTTTCAATCCTACCAGCAACGAATGAGAGTTCCTCTTGATTGACATTCTCACTAGCATTTGTTGTCTATGTTTTGGATTTGAGCCACTCTAATAGGTGTGTTGTGGTCTGGCTTTCATTTGCAATTTCTTAATGACATATAATGTTGAATGTCTGTTCATGTGCTTATTTGCAATCTGTATGCCTTTATGAGAAAGTGACAATTCGAGTATTTTTCTCATTGTGCAATTAGGTTGTTTACTTTTCATTGAATTTTAAGAGTTCTTTGTATATTTTAAATAACAATATCAGGTGTGTGTTTTGCAAATATTTTCTTCATCTGGGGCTCATCTTCAAATCACATGAACTTTTATTAGGTTTTAATAGCTCTAATAGTGTTAGTAGAGGTAAAGTCTTTTTTTTTTTTTTTTTGGTACCGGGGATCGAACTCCAGTCCTTGTGCTTGCGCAGCAGGCGGCGAAACCACTGAGCTAAATCCCAGGCCCAATAGAGGTAAAGTCTTGATGTTCAGAAATAAGAAGTTTCACTAAGCATAATGACCTGTTATTCGGAAATTCTTTTTATGAATTCACTCAAAACATCAAATTATTTGTTAGGACTTACTTCTCTTCTTAAAAAAGAAGCTGCTAAAATTTTTGATTAAATGGATAACATGAGCATTTGCATTTCAATGTAGTTAAGTTAAATTCCTTACCATTCCTAAAATGTTGAGGTTATGAGGAGCACTCCATTTAAATATTTCAGAATTAAATAGCTATGTACTTAAGTACAAATTGATTTGCTCTAGAATTCTTGGATCACAAATATTTTCCATCAGGACTCACAAGACTCTCATATATATATATATATATATATTTTTTTTTTTCCCTTAAATTTTTTTATTGGTACATTTTAGGTATACAATACATTTACATTTATCATTGGGTGCTTGTACCTGTACATCATGTATCTTGGTTCTTATTTTTTCCCCATTCCCTGTGCTCCCTTCCCCCCTCCACCCTTCCCTATTTACAAAAACTTTGTTTCCCTTTTCTCATAATTTTTCCTTTCCCTTCTTTCCTTTCCCCTTCCTCTCCCACTTCCCCTACCCCTTTGGACCTTTTCTTCCTATTCATATTATCAATTATTCATTTTAATCATTTTAATCCTTATTTACACTTTCAGTTTCTCACACTAGAGAAACTATTCAGTATTTACACATGTGTCCAATTTATTTCACTTAAGAGTATGGCCTGAATATGCCTCCATTTAACTACAAATGTCTCTAGTTTCTCACTCTTTATGGCTGAGTAGTACTCCATTTTATTTTTAAAAACCCTACATCTTCTTTATCCAGTCTCCAGTTGATGGGCACTTGAGATTCCACCTCACCCCAGAAAGAATGGCTGCTATCAAGAAATCAACCAATAACAAATTCTGGTGGGGTTGTGGGGAGAAAGGAACCCTTCTCCATTGGTGGGAGTGCAGACTGGTGCAACCACTGTGGAAATCAGTATGGAGATACCTCAAAGAACTAGGGCTAGAGGTCCCATTTGACCCAGCTATTCCCCTGCTGGGTATCTTCATATATTTTCTTTTAAAAGACAATTTTAATGAGTTTCAAGCAAAAGTGTCCCACTTACAATCAATATATATGGATATATATATCCTGATATCTATCTATCTATCTATCTATCTATCTATGAACATATAGGCTGTTTTCAAGATTGAGCCATTGTGAATTGTGATGCTATAAATAAGGATATTCATGTTTAGCTATAATCTGATATCTTTAACTCTTTTGGAAGGATATCCAGAGGAGGCATAGCTGGGTCAAATGGAATTTCTAGTTTTAATTTTTTGAGGAATCTTCATATTCATTTCCATAGTGACCATAGTAGTTTATATCCCCACAGATAATGTAGAAGGTTCCCTAGTATTTGTTGTTTTTTGATTTTATGATAACGGCTATTCTTTCTGGAGTAAGACAGAGTATCAGTGCTGTTTTAATTTGCATTTTCTTAATGGTCAAGGATGTAGAACAGTTTTTCATTTACTTATTGGCCATTTGTCCTTCTTCTGAGAAAGGTGTATTCATGTCTATTGTCCATTTTGGGGATCTAATTTTTTAATGCTTTAATATAGTCTAGATATTAGTCTTCTGTCTCAGGTATAGCTGGAAAAATTTTGTTCCCATTCTGTAGGTTGTCTCTTCACCTGTTTGTTGTTTCCTTTGCTGTGCAAATGCTTTTAAAATTGGATATGATCCCTTTTGTTGATTCTTAGTGATACTGCTTGTGCATTTGAGGTTCTGTGCAGAAAATCCTTGTCTATCCCCAAGACTTGAAGAATTTTACCTATTTTATTTTCTAGAAGAATCATTTTTTTTTGTTTTAATATCTAGGTCTTTGATCTATGTTGATTTGATTTTAGTACAGGGTAAGAGATATGAGTCTAGAGTCATTCTACATCTGGATAACCAGTTTTCTCAGAATCATTTATTAAATAGGCTGTCTGTTCTCCAGCATATGGTTTTTGGTCTATTTGTTAAAGATCAAATGGCTGAATCTGCCTGGACTTGTTTCTGCATCCTCTATGCTGTTTGATTGATCTGTATGTCTATTTTTATGCTGGGATCATGCTGTTTTTATCTTTGTAGCTCTCATATATTTTCTCATATATACTCTCATATATTTTCTTCTTAAATTTAGCATTGGTTAAAAGCATCTACCCAACCAGATTAGTACATCACTTTTATCTGCCTGGATTTAGGTTTTTATATATCTTGAAATAATAATGTAAGACAAGAAGGTAAGATATTTCTACATGTCAGTTTCTTTCGCTGACACTGTTTTGTATGGGATGAAAAATTTTGAGCCCCTTCTCCATGATGTTTCTATGTTGAAGACTGTCAATCATAAGCAGAAACCTTTGCAACTGTAAGTCAAATTAAAACTCTCCCTCTTTAAGCTATGTGTGCCAGGTGTTTGCTGGCAGGTGTATTCTAGCAATAAAAGCTGGCTCATTCATGAACCATGTCAGAAAATTAGATCAACACTGTCTTTCATCCTTATATGTGTATAATATCATAAAACATTTAAAAATAAATGATGAATTATATGCGACAGTCATAACTTACTAATTGTTGATAGATCAGATATATAACTGTTGCAAATAAAAAATAATTATCTAAAATGAAGATAATAACTGTTATCCTGGAGCCTAGTCATGTGAATCAAATGAGTTAAGAACTATAAATCATCTATCCCTGAGTCTAGTATAGAAAATGCACTCAAAGTTAATTTGATTTTTTATTATTATTTAAATTATTATGTAAGCTGTACTTCTGTTACTGAGAAAGCTTTTGAAATGAAATGTAAAACCTTTCCTGAATTTTGTAAATATAAAGACATCAATATTATACTTAGTTAGATATAGCTGTGATAAGCATTCTTGCTGCTTCTATTCCTCATAAAAACAACTACTGCTGAACATTATATTGTTACAATACACTCCAAGATTCTAAAGGGAAGTTAACACAAAGTTACTCAGAAGAATTAGTAATGTGTGTATTAGTTCCAGATCATGATGTCACATTAAAAAAAGGCCAAGAGAAAATGTACCTAGGTTCACATTCATTGAAAAAGTCTACTGCACAGGAAACCAGATCTGGTGCAGTATGTTTTGCATCCAGTATGACACATAATAGTGTTTTAAAGTTCCATTAGCTGTTAGGTTGTAAGTCATATCTGAATTTGCTCTGCAGTAAGACAAATGGGACTTTAATGGTATACTGAAATTGTATTGTAAATCTTCGAATGGAATCACAATTGATTCATAATATGGGTTGATTTAGCAGTATGACTGAATATGTTTGTATATCTCCCAAATTTTATGAGATAAATCTGCACATAAATTTAAACTTCAATGACTTTCCTAAAGATTTAATAGCTGGAATAGTTTCTTATAGAATACACAATGAGACTTAATGCCCTAGTTTCTTATGACTATGCCACAAACATACTGTGCAACCACTTTTCCATTCTGTATCTGAATCATGGCGAAGTATAGCTTATAAACTACTTAAACTTCAAATTGAAATGTGATTCTAACCCACTATATATATATATATGTGTGTGTGTGTGTATACAATAATCACATGATATTTTTTCTCTTCAAAGGAAAAACACTGTCAAATTCAGATATGTAAAATAAATAAAACGACTATTTTGATGTTCTCTGCACAGGCAATTATAGAACCCCCTTGTGATTGCCTCATTTGTCCAAAGACAGTTATTTAGAACAGCATGCATGAACACTTATGGGCTTCTTAATTAAAAAATTCATATACTGCCACTTCCTGTCTACATTTCTCCTTCAAATTACTCTTTGAAATTCAATTAACATTTATTCAATGTCTATTACAGAAAATATAACTTTCTTACTTTCTAATAATAGATATATTTATGTACCTTTTTCTTCTTATTAAAAATTCATCAAAGATAACATGCCACTGCTAGACATGAAGATATATTAGTCTCATATTTCTTAGCAATTCCTAACATTTTCAAATTTTACCTTTTGTGATTTGATGTTCCCATTATATGTCAATTCATACTAGTTTAGTTCATTCAACACATTAATCTCTTGAGTGGCTATTCACTTTTCCTTACTAAAGTTTCCTTAATCTTTTTAGCATGTAAAACTTAGAAGATACATTTTAGTTAACACTTGATTAATTTCAACCCGATGTCTGTGTTGTGAAATTTACTTACTGTTGGGACTCTACTCCAAAATGCATCCATCATATTAGAAACTATGTATTCACATGGGTGGCAAGTGTATTCTTTATTTTTGATTCTTAATGTTAATACTGTCTATCTGGAAGATAAAGGATTCTTTTTTAATACCTATCTCCACAAAATTTGGAAAACACATTCTCTTTTAGGCTGAGAATCTAGTGTGTCATTCAAATGTTACTTGGGACATCTCTGAGGCTTTCTCTTAATACTTTTAAAAAGGAAAATAAATTTAGGATATAAAACGAATGGAATCTCAATAACTGAAATTTCTTACACTGATTTAATGCCAATATTCAAACAAGAGATTCAGTATTCTTTCAACTGTGGGATCATGATCAAAGGAAGATTGGAAGACACAATTGAGTAGAGAACAGTGATTCTGAGATGACCAATAGTGATGATAATACAAGAATGAAAGAATAACAACCATGGCTTCTTAGAAGAAGCATGAAAAATATCACAGCCAAGAAAAGAACATGAATTTGTATTCCATGTAACAAAAAGAGGTGGGATCTGTGAGTAAAACACTAAGATTTTTACTTACATCCATGATTGTATGTAAATTATGAACTTTTTCTGAGGAAACAGAACAAACCATATGAAGAAACTAAATTTAGCATGCACATACATACATATAAATGTCTTTATATTTTTCTAAGAAATGTTTTGTACTGTTCAAGCAACATTTAACAGTTTGCTAATGAACTTTTGCTTTCAGAAAAATGGAATAGACATACTTTTCCATATTCCTTCCAATTATAAACTCTGCAAATTATGTGTAAAAATACGTAGGATTATTCTGCACGATGTAGAGCAGCTTACCATACAGGGATTGTGAGACGCTAACAACCCCATAATGAGTTTCCTGGGTTGGCTTTTTGCCTTGCTTTTCCCAGACTGAATTTGGCAGAACTGGCAACCTTGAAACTCTAACAGATACAGACAAAAGTAACTCCAAGAAGAGTTTACTTGTTCTAAGTAGAGGACAAGAAATGGGTTAGCACAGGTGATATGAAAAATTTTAGACAATAACTATTCTACTTTGACTGAATACGGCACAGAAATAAATGGCCTCCCCTCACCCATCTCAGTAAATGTTGAGTAGGAAGAGTAGATATCCACCTTCACCATGCTTTTGCAAGTCACTCTAAACATCACACTGAAGTGGTGTTAAGAAAGGATCAGTCAGGAGCTGTGAGGTTCATACAGACCGGCCTCCTCACTTCACAGTCCATAAAAATTTTGTGGCAAATTTATTTATTTAAGAAGGCATCTCTTCTTCTTACTGGGTGGTTTCAGTGGAGCGCAGGAAAGAGGAAAGATTTTCACCATTTTTTGGAGACTAGGCTACATAATTCAAATTTCACAGTCTCCAGGCTAGGGTTATCTTGCCTCCAGAACAGGAAAGTATGCAGAAGACCACATGCTCCTGGTTATACTGATAATCCAGCACTCCTGAGGCAAGACAGCATGTGCTGAGGACAGTTGTCCATATACAGGCATTTGGGTATAGAGAAAATCTGATTCCTCATTAATTTACCCACTCATTCTCTATAGTTGCTGTTCCATGAAACAATCTTCCTGTCCTTGGAATTAAACAGAGGAGAGATGGGGAAACATAGCTTCTACCAAATCTGTCAGTAACAAGAGGTGTCTACTCTTCTCTTGTGAGAATGATATCAAAGGAAGCTGGGTAAAAGAGTAGACTTAAGTACGATACAGAGTTTTACAAAATAATAAGTAAAGTGCATACATTTCAAATGAAAATCTCATACCAAGAACCTGGAAAATATTAACTTTAATGAAAAAGGCAACCAGTACACTCCAAAATCAAGCTGATGGGGATATTACTATATGGCAAAGATTTTAAAGTAGCCAGAATAACATTAAATGAACAATTGTAGTCAGATTTAAAAAATGGAAAAACAGTATCTCAGCAAAAGTCTTTTAAAGTAAATAAAAAATTAAGTGGAAATTTCAGGACTGAGAAATACAGTAACAGAAAAAAAAAAGACTCAGTGGATGAGATCAAAAACAAAGAAAGAAGATCTACATTAACATAAAGATATGGCAGTAGAAATCATCCAATAAGAACAAGGAGAAAAAGATTCAAAAAAGTTTGGAAAGTATTAGGGACATGTAGGACAACAAAATAAAAGTAAAACAAACAAACAAACAAACTAAACTATACTAACAAAGTCCTGGACAGAAAAAATAAAGCATAGCACAAAATTATTTGAATAAATCATGGGTAAAATTGTACCAAATTTAGAAGGAGACATAAACTTCCTAATGAGCTAAGCAAAACTCAAGTAGGACATGCACACACATACACACACACACACACACACACACACACGAGCATGCACACATTCCATGACAAAACACATCATAGTCAAACTTGTTTTTTTATTTTTAATATTTATTTTTATTAGTACATGTTTGCAGTACACAATGATTACATTAATTGTAGGAAGTTTTTGTGTGTACATAACACATCGTAATTCTTTTTCATCTCCTTTCTTTTTCTTCTTTCTCCCATCTTCCTCTTTTCCCTCATCTCCTTTTCCAAAGGCCTATTTCCATGTGTTCTATTATCTCTTTTATTTTAACTTTAATTTATTTATGCTTAAATTTAGAAAGTAAAACAAATTATTTTAGAAGCAGCAGCTGAAAAACTACACTTTACTTATTGTTAAAAATAATTTAGAGCACCTGGAAGGAAGCTCCCCTGTTACCATCCCATGCTCCTAGCGCAGAGAAACTAAGCCAGTCCCAGCACCCGGAAGCAAGCTCCACTGTCATCATCCCATGCTCCTGGGGCAGAGAAGCTGAGCCAGTCCCAGCACCCAGAAGCAACTCCACTGCTACCATCCCACGCTCCTAGGGCAGAGAAAGTGAGCTGCGCGGGAGCTAAAAGCGCTGCCCCCACCATGGAAATGAGAAGACACATAAACAAGCATCAAAAACAGACTTCCGGTTCACCTACAGCAACCCCAAAGGGAAACGAGATGGAACAATCTGATACTTAACCACCTGGACTCTCTGAACTGGCAACAAAAGAGGATCTGGAAAAATGAAATCATAAATAATTACTCAAATAACAGCAAAGATTGTGCTCATGGAGCAAGAAATGATTAATAAATATAGAGAGGACAAAGATTTAAAAAAATAGGGGAGCTGAGGAACATGATGGAATCCCAACATAAGAAACAAATGGAATCCATAAAACATACGCAAACAGATTTCCAAGAGATTAAAAACTCCATCGAAAGTCTGCACAGCAGAATGAACCAATGTGAGGATAGAATTTCACACATAGAAGATAAAATTGCAATTAGTGAGGAGGAAAAGAAAAATTGCTTTAAAATTGTAAGGGAACATGAGAAATCAATCCAGCAGCTGCTAGACGATGCAAAGAAGAATAACATAAGACTGATTGGAGTCAAGGAAGAAAGAGGAGAGATTGCAGATGACATAAAAAACTGTTCATAGAAGTGATGGCAGAAAACTTCCCAAGGAGGGGAAAAGAACTTGACATACAGATAAGTGAGGCATATAGGACTCCAGCTAGCCTTGATAAAAAAAAAAAACTACATATAGGCATATAATAGTTAGGATTCCAGAATTCAAACAGAAAAACAAAATTCTACAAACAGTGAGAGAAAAGAAACAAATCACATACAAAGGAAAGCCCATCAGAATCACAGCAGACTTTGCAGTGCAAACCCTCAAGGCAAGAAGAGCTTGGAGTGATGTATTTCAAGCCCTAAAGGAAAACAACCTCCAACCAGATTGATGGACCCTGCAAAACTATCTTTCAAAATTGATGGAGAAATAGGATACTTTCATGACAAAGAGCACCTCAGGAACTTCATGAATACCAAACCAGCACTCCAAAAAATTTTAGACAATACCCTAGAAAAGACAATGAGGATCACAACCCCAGGAAACCCAGCAGAATGAATCCATTGGGTGTGACAAATTAAACGCATAGGGGGAGAATACAACAAAAAGAAAGTCATGACAAGGCTTTTAAAACTTTTAACTTCATCTCCCTAATGAGTGCATAATTCAATCTTGTTACTGTACTGATTAGTATTTTTCTGATTCTAGATTTGCACACCATTCCTTGTGCTATACTGGCTATTTATCATCTTATGTCTACTTTTTAATTGGGTTGTCTATTAATGAGCTGTAAGAGTTCTTTGTATATTCTGGTCATAGGTTATATGCATTTTGAATATGGTCTGTTTAAGGACTACCTTTCATTTTAATGATATCATTTAAAGTTCTAAATTTTGATGGAATCTCATTTATCAATTTTTTCTTTTATACATCATGTTTTCTGTATCCTAGGTAGTTCTTGCCTACCCTGAATTCATAAATATTTTCCCTTATAATTTCTTCTTAAAGTTTTAAACTTTTAGGCTTTCTTATTTAGGTTCATAGATCCCTTCAAGTTATTTTCATGTATGGAAAAAAAGGATATCAGGTGTTCTAGTGCCATTTGCTGAGAACACTATATCCTCCTCGGCTCTTGAATTGAGTTTATATTCTATAAAATGCTAATGTTAAATAATCTTTCAAAACTCAGTGGACCATATATGTGTGGTTCTATTTCTAGAGTCTCTGTTTTATTCAAATGATTTATATGCCTTTCCTTACACCAACACTGCCTTGATTACTGTAGCTTTAGAAGAAGTCTTAAAATTAGGTGCTAAACATCTTCCAACACTGTTTTTATTTTTTTCTTTTTAACTTTTCTAGGTCCTTTGTACTCCTACATAACTTTTAAATTTCTATATCCAATTCTTCATTTATAGCAAGTATACACAGACCTGAATTTTTATATATACTTTGTGTTTTCTAATCCTGCTAAATTCAAATACAAGTTCTAGGGGCTCCTAGAGATTTCTTAGTATTTTCTCTGTAGATGATCATTTCATCTACACATAAAGATTTTGCTTCTACCTTCCCAATCCTATCCTAGTTCTGTCATTTTATTGCCAGACTATTTTGGTGGGGACTAGGTTTCAAAGTTTAATGGACAGATAAAGAGTAAGCATATCTGCCCTTGTTCCCCACCTTAAGGAGAAAGCATTGTATCTTCTCCATTCATATAAGGCATTCTCACTGGAAGTATGGAGTACATGTCTTTAATCTGTTGAGAAGTTGCTGTTCTACTTCTAGTCTCCTGATAGCTTTTACCATGAACAGCTGTAGAATTTGGTCCAATACTTTTTCTCCAACTAGTGCCAGGGTCATATGGCTTTTTCCTTTCTTCTGTTAAAATGATGACTTTTGGGGGTGGATCTTCCAAAGCTGAACCAACACTGCCATACCTATAACAAAACCACTTTCTACATACTGCCAGACCTGACTTCTAATAGTTTGTTTTGTTAAACAAATCTCTATCTATGTTCATACTTTTTTCTTCTATTTTCTTTATCCAGTTTTAGTATTAACACAATGTTGATTTCCTAAAATGAGGGGAGAAGTGTTTCTTCTTTTTTCTGCTTTAATTGTTTGATATAATTTATCAGTGAAAATGTATATGAGCCTGCTGTTATCATACAGGTAGTTTTTCAAGCTAGGAATATACTTTCTTTAATA
This sequence comes from Heterocephalus glaber, assembly GCF_053883595.1. Lineage (NCBI taxonomy): Eukaryota > Metazoa > Chordata > Mammalia > Rodentia > Bathyergidae > Heterocephalus > Heterocephalus glaber. The sequence goes on from NW_028258325.1 coordinate 29,618,140, forward strand.
GGTGCTATTCAAATTTTATATTTCCTCCAGAGTTAGTTTCGTTAATTTGTCTTCCAATGTACTTCTTAGAAGTTGTCAAATTTATTTCAAAAAAGATTTTTGTAATATGCTTTCTATATCCTTTTAAATTCTGTAAAATCTGTGGTAATGTCTCCTAGATCTTGATATTGTAATTTAAAAAATGTATAATTGATATTGTGTAATAGGAAGAAATGGTCTAAAGGAGCAGGGGAAGTGGGAGGTGTAGGGGAAAGGAAAAAAAGGGCAAAGAAAAAATACAAGAAAAGAAAAAAAATGTAAACAAAGTCTTTGCAAATATGGAAGGGTAGAGGGGGTTAAGGGAGGGCAGGGGAAGGGGAAAAAATAAGAACCAAGATACTCATGTAGTGGTACAAGATCCCAGTTATGAATGAAACTGTATTTTATAGCTAAAATGTACCAATAAACTTAATGGGGAAAGAAACAAAAATAAAAATAATTTAAGTAAAAGTAGATTTTTCATGAGAAAGCTTTGAGGCTAGAAAAAATTAGCATAGTTATCAAATGCTGAAAGTAAAGAACTGTCAAAAATAATTCTATACCCAGTAAAATACTGTTCAGAAATGAAGAAAAATTAACACACTTTAGATTGAAGGAAACTACAAAGATATGTCACAAGAAGGCCTATTCTAAAAGAATACCTCAAGAAAACTTTCTACGCATAGAGGAAATAATAGAAGAAAAATAGAACTCTCTGAAGAGAAAAAGTGTATGGTAGGAGTGAAATTATGACTAGGTACAATAGCATTTCCTGCTTCTCTTTGATTTTCTTAGCTTTGCTTAACATCTGAGTCAAAAATTCTTACACTGGTGTAGTTCTAAAATTACACAGAAACAATAATTTAGGGTAATTATAAGTAGAGAAGGGCAAAGAGACCTTGAGCAAATGTGTCTATGCTTGAAAAAAAACCCTGAAAAATGTCAATTCCAGAAGGCTATGATATATGTAATTATTTGATATCCAGATCAATCACTAAAGAAGCAATATGGAGACTCTAAAAATCCTATAGATAAATCATAAAAGAATTTTTAAAATATTGAAGTAACTTAAAGAAAATAGATAAGTGAAAAGATAATAAGTAGTAAAAATAAAGCAAATTTCCTGGCTTAGGTCATAAAATAACAGTAATTATATTAAGAATAAGTGGTCTAACTACACCAATAATGAAAAAGAGTTTAGAAGATTGGATCAAAAGCATGATCCAACTATATACTGTCTATAAGAGACTTACTTCAAATATACTATCACAAACAGGTTAAAAGGATACAAAATGTTTCTCATGAAATATTAATCAACAGGAAGAAGAAATAAACTACACTAGAATTAGGAAAACAAGACTTTAGAGCAAAAAAAATGACCACAGATATAGAAAGTTATATAATGATAAAGATCAATCCACTAGGACAACATAAAACTCTTTTATTGAATGCATCAGTGAGTTAAAAATGTATGCGACACAAACTGATACAACTGAAAGGAAAACTAGCAGAACACAAATACAGTTGGAGACTTCAACTTTCTTCTCTCAACAATTGATAGAACTATGTAAGAAATTAACAAGTATACAGAATTCAGCAATGTCATCCACCAATAGGATCTCATAGGTATTTATAAGACAATTACCAAACAAGAACAGAGTACACTTTTTGTAAAGCCACGGAACATATATCAAATTATCTTGGGCCATTACAACAACAAAAACAAATATTTAAAAAGATTGAAATAATATGGAGTATATTGAGTGTCCACACTGTACTCTCCTTAGAAAACCAAAACAAAAACATAATAGGGTAATCTCCAAACACTTGTAAACTAAATACTATGTTTCTAAATAATACATTAGTCAAAGAGGATATCTTAAAGGAAGTCAAAAAATACATTAAATAAAATAAAAGATGAATGCAACATATCAAAATTTTTGAGATAAATCTAAAGCAGTGCAGAAAGGAAAATTTGCTACATTAAATGATTACATTAGAAAAGAGGAAAAAAATCTTTTAAAAAGATCCAAAACTAGTAAAGTAATAATAAAAATGAGATGAAATCAGTGAAATTGAAAACAGTAAAATGGTAATGAAAATCAATGAAACAAAAAGTTGTTTATCTGAAAATATTAATGAAATTGACAAACTACTAAAAAGACTGACTAAAATAGGCACAAATAGAAAATATCAAGAGTGAATGGAGGCGAGAACTATAGGCCTCTGTAGAGACAAAAATGCTAATAAGGAAATACTTTGAAGAATTCTACACACATAAATCTCACAAAATAAATAAAAATAGATCAATTGTTTCAAAAGCAGAAATTAGTACAACTCACTCAATAGGAAACAGGTAATGTTGAGTAGTCCTATAAGTGTTAGGGAAACTTCCTTTTTAGTTTAACCGCCCCAAATAAATGTCCAGCACCAAATAGTTTCACTGGATAATTCTATGAAACATTTGAGAAAGATTGACCAATCCTATTCAGTCTCTTCCAGAAAATAGAAGAGCAAGGAACACTTTATTTTATGAAGCTAATATAAAAAAATAAAAGGACAATTAAACTAAAAGAGAAAAACAATTATGTTACTGTTATTCAGGATCTTGCATTTGAGTGGATTAAAAACACCTAGAAGATTAGTCTAACATGGTCCTGCATTTGTCTGTATGGTGTTTCCAGGGATAACTGGCATGTAGACGCAAACTGAGGCAGGGGGAATGTCCACCTGACTTGCAATAGGCTTACAACCCAGACTGAATGAAAGGGGAAGGAGGAGGAAAATTTCCACTCTGCTTGAGCAGGTGGTGCACCTTTTGCTACTGCCATCCCCTATGGTTCTCAGATTCCAGTTTCTTCAGTCTTTCAAAGGAGGCTCATCCCGGTGCCTCTTAGGGAAGCTTCCAACCCTTTCTTCTCTCACTGAACTTCATTCAAGATCTCTCTTGTTCTACGTCTTCCATCTTGTTGGACTGAACAACTGCTTGCATGACCATTGTGGACTCTCGCACTTCTGCTCATGTAAACTTATCTAACAATTGTGCTTATATATTTTCTATTGATTCTGTTCCCCTAGAGAACTCTAAGCAAACCTTATGATTCAGTATTTTTCGTATTTCACATAATTGTCAAATGCACTTTATTTCAAGATGAAAGTTTGAATAAATACTTGAAAATTCATTAGCATAATTAATATTCACAGGATAAAGAAGAAAATCATATTATGTTCTTAATAAATGAAGAAAAGGAATTTGACACAATTTAACTCCCATTTGTGATCAGTGTCTCCCAAGGAGAAATAGAAGAGACTGTCTTCAATTTAAGAATATAGAAGAAATTCTTCATGTTCTGTGGATAAGAAAAGAATTCTTAGACATAAAAAGTACATAAAAAATATGAGGCATAAAAGGAAAAAAAAGCAATTGCATGGGTTTATTTCTGGGTCTTCTACTCTGCACCACTGACCTGTGTCATTTCATCTGGTGATATTAAACAATCTTGCTTAATGTAGCTGTATGATGTCTTAAAGGAGGTACTCTCATTCTTACTACTTTATTCTTTTTTTTCCAATATAAATTTTGTTCTATGAAAGACCTTGTGTAGAGGAAGAAAAGACAAATTTCAGATGGAGAAATAATATTTGCAAAAATTCTATATCTAGAATATGTAAAGAATCTACTCCTTCCAACAGTAAAAATCAAATGATCCAATTAAAATGTAGACAGAAGACATAATTATACATTTCACTGAAAAGGATGAATAGATGGAAGATATACAAGTGAAAAGGTGTTCAATAACACTATTCATTAGGGAGAGGAAAACTAAAACTACTGTATTCTCGTTATATATCCATCATAATACTAAAATAAAAATAGTGACAGAAGTTGGACACGGTGGTGGTGCATGACTGTAATTCCAGTACTCAGAGGCTGAGGCAAGAGGATTGCCAGGAGTTCAAGGCCAGAGGCAAGAGGATTGCCAGGAGTTCAAGGCCAGCCTTGTTTACATAGTGAGTTCAAGGCCAGCCTGATTTACATAGCAAAACCCTGTCTCAGACAACAACAATAGCAACAACAGCAGCAATAGTGACAGAAACAAAAGTTGATTAACATGTGGGAGAACATATATTCATATTGCTGGAAGGAATTTAAACATACAGCCACTTTGGAAAATATTTTGGCAATTTCTTAATAAACTGATCATACAGCCACCATATAACTTTGCAATTATGCTCTTGACCATTTATTCTAGATAAATGAAGACTTATGTTTCTGTATAGACAAAGTCTATACAGAAATGCTCCTAATAATTTTATGTGTAACAGTCAAAACAGGAAGCAATTGTTCAGATGCCTTGTTTAGCAGGTGAAAGTTTTAACAAACTGTGATGTATCCATATGGAATACTACTCATCAGAAAAAAAGAAACAATTTGGTGATAAACATAACTTGGATTGAAAAAAAGCCAAACCTTAAAGGTGACATATTGGTATATGATTTTAAAATGATAGCATATAGAAGTGGGAAACATATTACCAATTTTCAGAAATTAAGGATGGAGAAGGGATGTGATAAGCAAGTGTTGCGACTATGAAAAGGGATTAGGAAAGACATCTGTTGTGATGTGATCGTTTTTCTCTTGATTGCATCGATGTCAATGTCAATATCCTGATACTATAGTTTTGCAGGATGTTACCATTGGAGGAAAGTAGGTATAGGACACTCAATATCACTGTCACTTACAAATGAATGTGATTCCAAATGGAAAGTTTAATTTAAAAAGACTTCCAATATAGTTTCACGCCACAAATATATTTCAGGCATAATTTGTTTTTTTTATTTTTTTAAATGAGTTTGACATTTTAAAAATTAATATATTTTAGAAAATTCAGAACCACTTCATAAATTAGAAGCTTTTAAAGTATGCTTGTGAAAATATTCCTCCTCCTTCTTCCCACCCACTAAAAAATGTGATGATAGATTGATAATGAAATACCGACAATAAGCCAATTTTGCGGGGTTTTTTGTTTTATATATAAACCAAAAATTAAGGTGTTGTACACCAACGAAAGGCAATTTGGTCTTCACATCTCTTACATTATTTTTGGAACTCATGTTATTCTTGGTAGATAATGACAAGCTTCAAAGATGTTTGAAAAAAGGATTGGCTTTTCCTCAAAACGTCATTTCCAGGTATAATAAAAACAAGTGCCAGAGAAAACTGCATGAATCACAAAGACATTTATTATCCAAAATTTTATTGGTAAACCGGCAATTAAGGTGATCATTCAACCTGTTCTAAGAGTTCACTGAAGTCTTCACTCTACCTCTTTAAGTGCTGCAATGATACAGTATGTGAAATTGTTCAATTGGGACAAATATAATAGCATTCTAAAGGAAGGATTTTACCACTGTCGTTGATGATCCTGGTATTAGAAAACCCCTTAGACCAAAATTAATCACAACCCTATTAAGAATCAAGCCTCTCTATAAAAGTTCAGATTATAGACCTTACTTATTTTTAAAAAGTATGTTTATGCAAGGTTTTTCTATGTCTCTAAACTATTTTAACTTTCTGGAGTACACAGGTATTTGTAATTTTACTAATACAGTTTTTAACATTGGTATGTCAACTAACCAAATAACAGTTGCCAACTAAGAGACAATTAGTAGAAGAACTGATAGTGGCTGCTTCTGAAGGATCATATGGTGCAGGTCTTTTTCCTTAGAGTATTTATTAACATCAGTAAAACACAAAGGGAGGTGAAATGAGACTCTTAACATGAAAATATGTACTTATATCAATTTCTATTTTATAAAAGGAAAAAGCATCTAGATGAGATGTTTTCAAAAATAATATTTTATTGATGTCTGTAAGATGGAATGCATTTTACATTTAAGTTATGAATAACCAGGAATTATTTTGCCCAGATAAAAAGTGTAGAGAAGCATTTGGAATACATGAATTCAATAATTAGTGATTCAGAACCAGTGCTAGGGGAAGAGCAGAGGGATTTCTAAATAGATTGGCAAACACAAGGAATCCAGGCTGTCATGAATGAAGAAAAGTAGGAAAGGGAAGGCTAAGAGCAGTGAGATTAAAAACTATATAAAATAAAAGCAGAATTCCTGAAGCAAAAGCCTAGGAAGACAAAAGCTTGAGTGATGGTGAAATTGTCTAAAAAGATAATTCTCAATTATAAGTTCCAAAAGAAGGTAAATCTGGGAGTAGGGAAAAATACTGGTCTTCACTTTTAGGAATATGCTTTGTAGCTGCATCCTGTAGACAGGAGGAGCACTGTATCCTAACATGACAGAAAGAGTAAAGGGGGTAAAAAATGGTGAATTCCTTGTCCAGGCTTCTTACTAAGGAACCTAATCCCATTCATGCAGTAGTCCTTCTAACTCCTAGAGATTATGACTCTTGATACTGCTGCATTGGGGATGACTTTTGGAGATGGAAAACTCATGAAACAATAGAACATATTGTCATGACTGTATTCTAAGCTTCCCACATGCTTTCACTTTGTACTGTTGATCTGGGCAGGGGACCTTAAAGAACCCGTAGTAACTCTCTCTTGTCTGGAGGAGAGGGCAGTGCATGGGATGAACTAGCTTTCACTGATGTCCTGCCAGGCAGTGGGGCCTCAGGGAAACCCCAGGAAGTGCTGGAGTTTCCGGCAGCAGCTAGCACAGTAAGCATAGCAGCTATGTGTGGTCCATTTCTGTGAAGGAAATGTCGCTATTCCCCTTTACAAAATGTTCAAAGGCCGGCAGAGTCTCTTGCCTATGTCAGGCCTGGGCAGCTCACCAAAAATCTCAAGAGTAATGCTTAGGGAACATACTTAATCAGGCCTTTCTATTCCAAGGAGAATCTCTTCAAAACATTATCTCTTTATGTAGATTCCAATAGATAACAGTAGGTAAGAAAAATATTTCCAAAATCTATCAGGAGAAATACAAACTTTAACAATGTGCTAAGTCTTGTAGATATCACTCAAAAAAAGTGTTACACTGTCAAATAACTTTTTAGGCAAAACAACTAATTTATTAAAGGATTGTCAGAACCTTTGAAGTGAAAAAAAATTCAAAGAAGAGGATATTTTATGTGCACACCCTATTCCATATATAAATTAATATAAAATAATTTTTTAAAGAGAGGTTTCTAGGACCGGGTTTCTGAAGAGCACTTTGAGAATGTTCTAAGAGTATTGCTGTAATGTGCCATGATACATGTTAGATCATTCTTTTGAGTGGTTGTAGTTCCTGTAATGTTGGCAAGTGATTATCAAGTGATTACTTGGCAAGTGTAAGTGATCTATCTAAAATAATATCAAACAAAATTAAACTTCAGCATTATAAACCATGATTCCTACCTTTGGAAGGAGAGGAGGGGGAAAGGAAGTAAAAAGGGTTAAGGTGTGATATGTACATGTATCAACTCCTCACAATGAAAGAATTCATTGTATATCACACATGTAACTAATAAGAAATAAGCAAAAAATAAAGAGGCAGTACAGGTTTTAATGGAAGATGTAAAAAAATGATAAAGTGATAAACATGGGTACAGGTGAGGAAGAAAATGGAACAACTATTTGTGCCTGGAACAACCAGAAATGTCTTAGAAGACTGCAAGAGGGTGTGAATGTTGTAGGATAATAAACAGTTTTGGCACGCTATGCTTTTAAGACATTAGTCATTCAAGTGGTGATGCTGAGGAAACAGCAGTATTAATAGGTCTGGAGTTCAGAGAAGAAATTTTCTATATAAAATAACTTAGAAAACATTTATATTGCTTTAAAGCCCCCAGGAGTAGCTGAGATTACTGAGAGAGCTGTGCCTTCCAAGAAAGGAAACATACAGTACTGCAGCTCGGCAACACTGAACAGTTAAGAAAATGAGTCAATCATTAAGGAGTGTGAGCAGGAACACTATTGATGTGGAAGTAAAGCTGAGGCAATGTAATGTTAGGAGCTCAGCAGAGAAGAAATAGGTGTGATCAATTACCCAGTCCTGTTTTCCAATCTAACTATATTTGGCAACTTCTGAAAATATCGACCAGGTAGGCAAAAACTGCCTGTATTATTCCCAACCTAGAGATCAGGATGGAATTAGAGAAATACAAATTAATTGCCAGGCGTGGTGGCACATGTCTGTAATCTCAGCACTAGGGAGGCTGAGGCAGGAGGGTCACCATGAAAAAGAAAAGCCAGCCTGGGCTACATAGTGAGTTCAAGACCTGCCTGAACTACATAGCAAAAACCTGCCTCAAAAAACAAAAACAAAAACAAAGAAATGCAAATTAAAACTACTGTGAGAAACCATTTTACCACAGAAAGAATAGTTATTATCAAAATATTTAATAATAATGAATGCAGGAGAGGATGTGGGGGAAAAGGAACTCTTGTACATTGTTGTTGGTGGGAATGTAAACTAGGAGTAACCACTATGAGAATCAGTGTGTAGATTCCTCAAAAAACTAAAAATGGAAATTCCATTTGACCCTGCTGTACATCTTCTAGGTATCTTCCAAAAAGAGTTAAAATTATCATATTACAGGGACACATTCCTAACCATGGTTTTAGCAGCACAGTTTATACAGCTAGATCTTGGAACAGCATATATGTCAGTCAACAGATGAATGGATAAGGAAAATGTGGTATTTATACACCATGGAGTACTACTGTACCATAAAGAAAGATAAACTTGAGGAATTCACAGGTAAATGTATGCAACTTGAAAACACAATGTTAAGTGAAATAAGTCAGACACATGCTTAAATATCTCATGGTTTCTCTTATAAGAGAAACTCAATATATATTTTTTATATATATTTCAAAAATAATTTAATATATATATATACTTATTTGGTTCATTTATACTACTTGTTTCTTTTAGTTCATTGAAAGAAAGTTTTGTGTTAATATCTACTTGTTTCTTCTTTGGTCCATGCCTTATCCTCTGAGTAACTACTTTGAAAATAGTGATACACAGTACATTAATGATATTATTCTCTTATTATTTTTTATGAAATTTTATTTTAGCTTTTCATAAAATGAAAAAACAAAAAGAAAAGATGATACAAATTTTTAAAATAACACAGAAAAAGCAGCACAGATCCACAGTCCTCATCTGCCTTTCTAAAATCCAAGAATTTCCGAAAACCAAAGGGGGATTTGTCATTCACTTGTTAACAACCTCATCAGTTCTTTACTATTTTGGCAGATAGAAAGGCTGATTTAAACTAACATGACACAAATTTATAATCTTCATTTTCCACTTTTTGGGAATAGACATTTTATGATAAAAAATTCCTGGGATTGTTTTTAGTTTCTGGCCTAGATATTTCAGAAGATACAGTTTAACTTACAGTGTACAAATAACATTATCTTTTCAAAACCTGGAAATTCTAAATTCTGAATTACATCTGATTTCAGGTCTATTACAGAAGCAGTTTCTGTGTTCCATAAAATTACTCTAGCTCTCTGCATAGTTCATACAAAACAATCTATTTTTACTGGGAATATATTAAGACTCTAATGGTGTAGTGTATAATAAAATAATTACATTTCCCATCTTTCATCTGGATTTAATCTACTTTTTCTAGGAAAAATTATTTTGCTGATTACAAACCCAGATATAGAAAACTTCTTAACTTACCAGAAATTGAAGTGCCTGATTCCCAAAAAATCATGTGTAAAGAATCAGAACCTTATCTACTTTCTAGGGAAAGTCATATTTAATACCCTCTATGTATCATTTTTTTCAGTAGCTGTTTTGAACTTGCTATATGCATAATACTATACTAGGACTGGAAAGTCAAAGAACTTCCTGGCCCTAATCTGGATGCCATACTTTACACTTCCTATGCTTATGGGGGTCTTGGGAGGAATTCCGACCAGCTGAGAAGACTTCTGAAAATAGGAGCATCTATGCAGCAGTCTGGAAACCTGCAGGTAGCTGTAAATGTGAGGCGGTTCTTGGTCACCCAATGACTTGGAACTTCTTTTTATGTCCTATTAAGATGGAAGGTGCCTGGTATATAATAGGTGCTTAAGATGTGTTAGCTGAATGAATGAATGAATGAATGAATGGATTTTTATGATAGAAAAATGCTAATTTGTTTAGGGAATAAATTGTTTAAATAATTCAACATTTTATGCTTGTCAAGCTTCTTTGCCCATAATTCTTACTGAAAGTATTAAGTGACATGTGGTTGTGGAAACTGCCATAACATGAAAGCTGGGAGACATCTATCCTCATTTCAATTTACAACTAGCATTTCCAATGCTCAAATTAATTGTGAACTATTAGTGGCAGGGAGCATGACTGCTCATAGTGATGCAGATTCACAATGGCACTATTTTTCTGAAGATACAATAAAGAAACTTGTTTGACATTTGTAATGAAGAAAAAAAAACAAATAGTTTTTATCACTCTTTCACAGACAAATAAATACCGACATGGTTATTAAATGTTCTCATATAGCACTAGTTTTATGGTTACCAGATCTGTGACCCTTGGCAATTCACTTAACTTGTAGATCATCTTCAATTGCCCATGTAGAGTGAAAAATGCAAACTAAATGAGATATTTTCTAACTTTTTGGATTATCAACATTTCATGTATGTATTTGGAAACCAAAGAAGCTTATGGTAAGAAAATTGTATGTTTGCATGTGTGGGTATTCATGGATAGGTACATTATAAAGAGAGTACAAGAAAAAAACCTCAGCCTGAAAACTAGGATGTCATCTAATCAAAGACCAAATTCCCAGGAGTGCTATCTCTCTTTAAAAAATCTCTTCTTGGGCCAGGGATTTAGCTCAGTGGTTTTACCGCCTGCCGCACAAGCTCAAGGACCCAAGTTCAATCCCTGGTACCAAAAAAATAAATAAAATAAAATAAAATAAAATAAATCTCTTCTTTTGTCCTTCTGAGGATTAGATAACAGGGAAAGGTTTACATTTTTCATGGTGTAAGAATAATCTTGAGTCCATATTAAGTCTCTTATGTGGTTGACAACACATCTGACATGAAACCAAACATCAGGCTTGAACATAATTTGTTTATCTGGGATTGATTGAGGAATCAGAGTACTAGAGAGATACAGTATATAGTGGTAACTGGAGTGTGTTCTGAGAAAAAGAGGGAAAGGATAGAGTTTTAATCCACAATTGTGGAAGTTCTTTTGCACAAATTATGAGTGGTGGAGGCAAATAGTTACTATACGTGTTCTATTAATTCTTGAGTCAGCAGTTGTAAATGCAGCAAGAGCAAACAAGTTTCCAGGATACTGTGGTTCCTGTGGTTTGGCTCAGTAAAAAAAGTTCAATTCAGAACATGCATAGGCCCTGCATGTTTAAGTGTTCTACTTTGGAACTTCTGAAACAAAGTGAGGCCATTTTGTGATCTCAGTTCACACGGTCTAGCCACTCTGCTCTCTACCGCCAGTCTTCCATCCCTTGACTAGTCTCAGACACTTTCTGATTTTCCTATTAACCTATTCATTTTGGTGGTTTATTTCATCATTTCTAAATGCACCACTAGGTATCTGAGAAGTATGCAACACACGAGTAAAGTTTTCAGGCATCTGGGACTCTCTCAGCTACTCTGAATATAAAAGGAGGAGGCACCAGGTAGACAGAGGATCACACTTATCACATAAGCTTTCCAAAAGTTTAGCAACTTTCCCAGGATATAAGAAAGAAAGGAAAAAGCAGACTTGGCATTTAGCCCTAACCTCAAAACACACATTCATTCATTTCATCCCCACTACACCTATGTGGCTAAGTCTACCATAGTTTCCCATCAAGTTGATCACCAGGAGAGGTTGTGACCAGGGACACCCACATATTTCCTCTTCTTCACAAGAGAAGAGCTTTCAATTTTCCATTCATAGGGAGTTTCATAGGAATTTCTTTCACATTCTCTTTTTTATCCATTCTTATCATCTCAAAACTGGGACTTTTTTTAAAGTAACAAGAACAATAAATGTTAGGTAAGATGAAACAACTGAACAAAAGGCAAAAATCAAGACTGTACTCATCATAAAATTCTGCAATTCAACTCAACTAGGTTTGATTCTTGATCTATTAAAAGGAAATATTTGAAATTTAAAATACTTCTTTCTTAAAAATTTCAAAAGTATTGTATCTCTTGAAACTCCAGGAGGACAACTTTTCAACTAAAGAATAACTGACCTGGGCAGCAGTCATGCTACCATGAAGCAATAATTCTCTTTGGTGGGACATGTGTCTTAGTTGATTTTATTTCTGGGACAAAATACCCAACACCTACAAGTTGAGATAGAAAAGGTTTATTTAGCTCACAGTGTATAGAGGTTTAAGTCTATCATCAGCTGGCTCCAAGGCAAGGTGTCATGGCAGACAGGCATTGCAGAGGAGAAACAGTTCATGGTGGGCAGAAGGTACAAAAGCAAGCAAGGGACAACCACAGCTCTTTCTATCCTTTATATCTTATCCAATCTACTTAGGGCAGGTAGCACTTACACCCTTAATCCTAGTGCCCTTGATTCTAGCATTGCACCATGAATCAATCCCAAGATCATATGCTCTAGATCAAAGTCTAGAGCTCTGAACAAGTCCCACCTGTTAGTGCATGAAGCTTTGGGGGGAGCATCTAGGCACAAGCCATAATAGACTGGAGTGAAATGTGAGTAGCTATTGTTGGTACCATTTGCCTTGACAATGCAGCTGATTGTTTCAAAGTTGGCATTGTAGAAATAGAAAAAAACTCAGTTTCCCTAGAAACATTTTTCCTTCAGATATAGTAAGAGATCAGAGCAAAGGCAAAATTAAAAATAAATTATTTCATTGTTGTAGACTGAGAGATTTACCTACAGCAGATTTTTTTTCCTGTCTTAATAACAATTTTTGTTATATTTGTCATAATTATTTAGAAACTGAAAGTACTAAATGATACATTTAACTGCATATGTATAGCAAGTTGTGCTGTAAGTAATAATGTTATGTTAATGCTATAAGTAGCAAAAATGATTTCATTCATAAAGAAATTCTATTGTTTCAACTTAAAGAAAATAGTCAGATTGTTAATTATTATCCTACACTATATTCCAAATTCAGTCTTTTCAGAAATGCATTTTTGAGAGTTATATTTCTTTCCTAATAGCAACAGCCAGAATAATCTGGAATGTAGGATTTTGAAGAACACAATCAAGTTTCAGTGACATATACTCAAAAGCCTCTAAAATTCCCAGTAGGAGGAAACACCATAGCTGATTTTTAACAATGCTATTTATAGCTTCCCAGGTCTGTAATTTAAATTGGTGGCGAGGCATTTTTGCTTTTATTTTATAATTTTTTTCATGTGTGAGGTTATGTCATTAGTTTCCAGATGTATGTAGGTTATGTAAGAAGTTTATAAACTGGTTAAATGCATGGATTAGAAATTTTCAAGTCTATTAAAAGTACTTTAAAATGGGATATTGGCAAGCATACAGGGACACAGAGGCCAAAATAATGATTTAAGAAAGCATTAATAGGAAATAATCAAATTGATTAACAAATTCTAGGATACTACAAATTAATTTTTAAAAAATAATTTGAATTCTGAAGAATAGAAAAGCACTAATGGAAAAAGCCCAAAAAGTAAAATTAAAGGCATTTCAAAGCCTAAGGCAGAGTTATTTATTCTGTAAGGAAAAGCAAGTTAGATATTCAAAAGATCAAAATGATGCTAAATTAGAGAAAAAAGTAAGTATTAAAATACAAGAATATCATGAAAGCCATTGTCTGGAAGTTTCCTTGGCAGGACAAATGATAAGGACAATGTGCAGCTTCCATTTGCACATCTCCAAGAAAAATGGGCACTTTATATCATGAGCATGCACAGTCATTCACTTAACCATTCTAAATAAATCCAGGGAAAGCAGAAAGATGGAGATGGGTAGTGTTAACTTTAAAATTCCATAGGTTTCAATGGGAGGAATCTTTGGCAAAAGAAAATCCAGAATTAGATTCTTAACTACCAGTTTCACTCTTTTCCAGCTGGAACAATGGAAGGTGCTGGAAGGAAAGGTTTCCTGCCATGCTGCAAACACTTAAGAAGAAGCAAAGACATTTCATAGAGCTGAAGGTAAAGTGCATGAGAAAGAAGTTTGCCCAAAAGATCCTTCCAAAGGCAAGGAGGAAGCTATGACAAGGCCAGATACTTTTATAAAGAGTATAGACAGATGTACAGAACTGAGATTTGAATGGCTAGAATGGCTAGAAAGGCTGGCAAGTTGTATGTACCTGCAGAACCCAAATTGGCATTTGTCATTCGGATCAGGGATATCAGTGGTGTGAGCCCGAAGTCTACAAGGTGTTGCAGCTCCTTTGCCTTTGCCAGATCATCACTGGTACCTTTGTTAAACTCAATAAGGGCTCAGTTAACATGCTGAGGACTGTGGGATCATACATCTCATGGGGGTCCCCAAACCTGAAGTCAGTAAACAAACTAATGTACAAAGGTGGCTATGGAAAGATCAATATGAGGCAAAACTGCCTTGAGAAATAATTCATTGATTCTTCGACTGCTTGGTAAATATGACATCATCTGCATGAAGGATCTGATTTGTGATATCTATACTGTTGGAAAATGCTACAAAGAGGCAAGTGATTTCCTGTAGCCATTCAAATTATCTTCTCCATGAGGTAGAAGGAAGAAAACGACCACCCATTTTGTGGAAGGTGGAGATGCTGGAAATAGAAAGTACCAGATCAACAGGCTTATTAGATGAATGAAGGTATCTACCCTGGTACTTATGATCTAGTCAATTGATAAAGTGTCTGCTCTTTCCCCCTGCAAAGTTACTAGCTTCTTCCATCAAATTCAGAAAAAGAAGGGATATGTCATTAATATAAAGGTCAAGAACAAAATTCATCAACAAAAAACTGTCCCCTACTTAGAACCAAAGCATGTTTATATAAAGTTCCCCAAGTTCCTATACAGATATGAAACCACATTTCCATAGAAAATTTGAATTATAGCTCCAATAATACCTGCTATTTATAAATAAGAAAATGAAAGAATGTTCATTTCTAAGTATAACAGCACTTCTCGTATTTGAACAGAGACAATTTCCCTAAGACAGTTTCTACACATTTGGTGACAAAGTTTTAGACCTGATTGAATGTTTACTGACCCTCTGTGTACTGTGGAATATATAAGATTTAACTGCTTTAGTTTTAATCAGCAAAGTTGGAATAAGATATTTGTCTACTTTTTTAGGCATTCCAGAGCCACCAGAACATAATTAAAGATAGAAAATGGAAAATGAAAATAAGACTTCTCACAAAAAAAGCAGCAACATTGGCAAAATGTATAATTAATTTGGATTGTTTCTTCCCAGGACGTTTTCTCCTTAAATTATTGTGTTCCTAACAGATCTATATGGCTGCAAAGAAAGACTATTATTGGTAGAATTGGAAACCTAAGGAACTGAATTTAGCTCTTTCTTAAAAAGTTAAAAATAAGATATATGGTGCATTAACTACTGCATGTAAAGAAAAATTAGTACATGTAAAGCTGGGGAGCAAATTCTGCCACTTGACAAGGTCAGAGAATAGATCTGTGAAGGTAATACTTTGCATAATTCCAGAGGGAACTATTTGAATAAGCTATGATATAAATGACACTTTTTACTGTTGTATTGTACAAAAGCTTACTAAATGAACAAACAGAAATTGAGGAATCATGTATCCAGGCCTTTGCAAAATAACTAGAATTGAATTTTTATTTCAGAATTACATGGGCTGAACTAAATAGGCTGAATTCAAGATATGTCAACTGCAAGGTGTCTCCTGGCCATTTCAACAAATACTTTAGAGCCTTAGTTGAACCCAGGGTGATGTTCACTCACATCAATTCCACCCCTCCCACATCCTGTTGTAGCATCCTAACCTTAGCTCATGGAGTGGTTGACAAGATGGCCTCTTGCACCAAACTGCTGTGTCTTTCTGATGTCTGGGCCAGAAACTCAATACTGTGCATGGGAATTACCCCATTGTAAGCTCTCCAAAGCTGAACTGAAGCCACTGTTGCCTTTAATAAAACAGAAGCATGGTAAATACTGACCTGGGGCTGCATGTTAACCAGAAAATACTGCCAAGGCAAGACCTGAGCTGATCTTTCTTGCTGAGCTTGTAATTTGGTGATATGCTGTGTAGTGCAGGGAAGATCAAACCATCCTTCCTCAATATGTAGAACCACTTGGAATCTGGAAGGATTTCTCTCTCTTCTCTATCTCCTGCTTCTACGCAGAAGCAAAGAGCAAGCTGCCCTCATTAAGCCTGGCTTTTAAAAAAGCTGGTAAATTCATGGTCTTTATTTTTCCAGAAGTAATGCAGTGGGAAGATTAAATCACTTAGAAAACACATAACACTCACACACACACACACACACACACACACACACACACACACACACGGCCACCTACCTTACAGGGATGTGCTCTAGATCCATGACCTTTAAAGTCAATTAAAAAACAATATAGCATAAGCACTCTGAGGAATATTATATCCATCTTATTTATAGTATCTTGATTTAGCCCCTCTGTTTCTATGACCACTGTCTTTCCTGCATTATACAAAAATATATTTCACACTGACAGTTACTTCTACTGTGTTCATTTAGATTAGTATCTCTGTACTACTGGTTTTATTATGGTGAATAAAGTAACTTGAAAAATACAAGGCCAAATGCTCTAATTAGAAGTTATTAGTTCAGGAAACTATAGCCACAAAATATGATATTTAAGACATATATACTTAAATGTCATATTTATAAGCCGTGAAGTTTAAGGAGAAATATTATTACGTAGACACAATGAAAAAAACCTCAAATTGGTCTTTAGGCATTACCATCTGTAAAACAAAAATCATACATTTGTTTCCCACAATTTAAATTCATTTATCTAGGAGAAATTTACTGTATCTCTGAACTGATACTTCATGAAGCTTCTGCCATAAATGCTAATTTTTAATATCTTCAGAATCTAGCATGATACTTTACACTCGCTAGATATTTGTTAAATGCATATAAAGCACTTGAAAATATTATAACTCTTAATAGTTATCTAATGGAAGAAACATAATGTGATGCACAGGAAGTATGTTAAATTTATTTCATGATGTTAATCTTAAACATGATTTTCATGCAAGTATTGAGGGAATATTTCTTATTATTACTCATATGTTTAGTTTGTATGGGATTATTTTAACAATTATCAGCTTTTTACTTTGACAGCCTACACTATTAAGATATTTAAGTGTCATTGAATGAAGATGATCGTAGAACATAGGCAAAAAGAAGCTTTTGTGGATCTTTTGCTACCATATATAAAAATCTGTCTCCATCTCCAATGCCTAATTCATTGATCTTCTGAGTTAGGGTAGAAATTTTTTGCCTGGCTCTTTTCATATAAACAATCATATTAAGCTCTTCAGAATTGTTTTATCTTCTTTGCTTTCATAGCATGCAAGGTGGAGTTACCATGTAGAAGATATGAATTAATGATTGAAGAAAGTATAAAGGAATAGATGGATGAAATCTTAATGAGGCAATGCAAAGAACAATAAGGAAAGATGCACTCAATTTTCAAAGAGTAAACATTGAAGAAATGCAAGTCTTTAAAGTATCACTTTCCACCCTTCCATTCCACAACACCACATATCTATTTACAATGATTTAAAATTATGATCTGACATTATGATGAAGTATTAGTTTCATCTTTCATCCTTTGAGGGACTTGTACATGGAGTAATAAAAGCTTCTGAGTAGCTGGACTTGACTAAAAGCTTTTACAAGAAAAACACATATAGCAGGCATCAAGGATTTGGCAGAACTAATAAGAAAAAGAAGAAAAAAATGAATCCAAGTTTCTGCTTTTGTTTGTGAAATCTATATTTTATATTACAGAAGTTGCTATGAGAGCTCTGAAAAGCTAAAAAGCATTAAAAATAATACATGTAACCTTCAAGACAGCCCTACTTGAAGAATCTGTTCTTCCACACAAAAATGTTATTAACTGTGGAGTTAATCTGGTATTGCAGTGATTGCAATGAGAAAGATAGCTGTCAACATTTCCACTGCAGAAGTAATGTTTCATTTTTGTAGATTTAATCACATCATTTAAGACCATATGGTGCACGAAAAATGAGGATGGAAATTGGTACATAACTTAGAGAGACATTGGGGTACTTTTAACCATAAGAATATATGTGGCATAGCCAGGCACTTAGTGCTATAAAATTCCAAAATACTTAATTAGCAATAAAGCATTTCTTATGAATGAGTGAGATATATTATTGGATATTGGATATAAAGTTTTTATTTTATCAAAATAAAAATCAATATAGTGAAAATGACTACATATAAAATTGACCCTCACAGGACTTTTTAATCTTATCTGCTAAGCCAGACTTCTGACCCAAGATGATAATGTAAATGACCACATGGCAAAGTCCCGTTGTGTGTCAGGAGTCATCTTCTGTCTGCCCACTTTTGTTTTCTTGTTATTACCTTAGCACCCCATTGCTGATTCCAGATAGGTAACTTCTTTATCTCTTAGGACTGAAGAGTCTAAAAATAAAATGTGTCCAGTCTAAGTAGAGAGAATATCCCTTCTTTGATTTCATTAAATTTATCTTCTCAAAAAAGACATAAAAGTTGTTTTACTTTTGACCCACAATTGGACTGTTATTTAGAGAAAATAATTCCCCCATGTTTTGCTTATGAAACTTTCCCCATTAGGGCTCAGGTAGGGCACATCAACAATAATTCATCAGAGTTCTAATGTCTTGTAATGAAAATAGTAGAAAACTTTGAATTTCTTTCATTTCATTTCATTTTTTCTATTTCCTGACTGACACAGAGAATATGGTCAGTCTGTTTGAAAGGAAACCAGCATTTCAGCTGTGATAAATGGGTATATCAGACCTAGGATTTTATTTTGATGTATTTATTTCTTCACATTTTTGTCCAAATGTCATTTTATTTGTGTTTTCCAGGTACAAGCTTATGATTCTGATTTGTTAGGAAACTTCAGCAATACAAAAATGTTTTTATGTGTTGCACTTTTCTTCATACATTTAGGAATTGTAACTTTGTGAATTGACTGTAGAAGTGGTTATCCAAAGAAAAGTAAATTTGCTGTCATTTGGCAAGAAAAGCTTACATCTAATGCTTTAGGTGTTTCTCAAGTGGGGGATGCACCACTGACCTACTATTGGATTGAAGTGAAAAGAGCCCTGCCCTGTGGGGTTCCTACGTCTCCTACTCTAAATTTTGCTATGCTTTAAAATTTGTAGCTATATTTCATCAATTAAAATAAAATGTCTAAGTGCAACATCATTATTATTGCTATTTTAGCTTTTTAAGACCAGGTCTCACTGAGTCACTAAGTTGTCCAAGGTGGTCTTAAGCTTTTGATCATCCTGCTTCTGCCTCCCAGAGTGCTGGGATTACAAGCCTGCACCACCATGCTTATCTAATAATAATTACCTTTTTATAAAAGAAGCAAATGTCAAAATCAATTTTAAACTTGGAATTGAGATTATATTTTTGAATAGAATTTTTGTCCTTAATTTTCCAAAAGATAAATTCATATTTTATATTAAAAATGTAGCTATATTTAATTGATGTTTTAATTGATACATAATTATGTTGGCATAATTATAAATATGATATATATTTAATCTCTTAATTGTGAAGTTTCTTTAATAAGCATATGAGGTGGAAAATATTGCAATCATCATCTTAAACTATACAAGTCAACATTTAAAATGTTACAGAAATGTTGTACTTCTAAATTACGACTTCATCAGAATACTTTTTAAAGAGATTTTTGCTTTTATGAAACAGAATGATTACACCAAGTTAAAATACCTATCAGGAAAGAAATAAGCCCTGTGATGGGTTAAGACAGCTCCTTCCCTGTGTTTGGTGTCTAGTTATTCTTTGCATAAAATAATTTGATCAAAATGGGATTACAAGTGATTTTGTCAGTGCCAAGTCCAAACAGAAGTATCATTGTAAACTCAATTCCTTTTCATTCTAATCACATTAAAAATGGTTTATAATAGCTTCATTTATTTATAGAAATAGAGGCTGAATTTTTATCTCATTTTAATTTTTTAAATTTTTATTTATTTATTTACTTTTTGATACTGGGGATCGAACTCGGGTCCTTGAGCTTGCGCAGCAGGCAGTGAAACCACTGAGCTAAATCCCTGGCTCTTTATCTCATTTTTAAAGTAGAATAGAATTGAAAAACTAAAAAAAAAACCTACTAAAAAAATATAAAACATAACAAAGAGAAAGTATCATGATATTTTCTTAAGTGAAATCAAAGACAACTGATGCTAGTAATCTTTGTCCTCCAAGGATGCACTTGTTAATAAATTCAGTTATGGTTACAAATTGTCTACTATAATCTGGTACTGGGCTTGACACTGGGGATGGAAAGTGGGGAGTATGGTCTCTGTTATTAAAGCTCCTGCTAGAGTAGATTCTGAGGCAGTAGAGTTCATTGTTTCCATTTCTAGGAAGATGTGCTAAGACCACCAAGAATTGACACCTGACATCTAGTCAAAGATAAAACAGAGCAAATAAGACCAGTTATTAAAACTCCAATCACAATAACAAAAAAATTGCCATCTATCACCATTAAATACTGTATAGGAACAAATACAGTGGCGATATTGTTCACAGCTTAATTCAGTCCATGATTCTGGGGAAAATGGCCACGGTGTTCATCACCAGATGCAGAGTTCGCTAACAGAAGGAACATTTTGCTGAATGCTTCCTTTCGTGAACTGAATTATTCACTAACAGAAGCGTTCATGAACTGAGATAGTATTGTAATCCTATATCCTTGTCACTTCAGGCAAAATTTCTTTCCAAAGAAACACCATGGTGACCTCATTAGTAATTCCAAGTCACCATTAAAATTGTATTTAAGTCATTTCTCAGTAACTCTATTTCCTTTGGGAACATTCATTTACCTACTATGTATTGAATGACTATTACATGGGTGCTGTTTTAAGCAATGAGAATTAGCAGTAAAAAAGACAAAGAAAATATCTGTCTTCATGGAATACATGTTCTAAAAGATGAACTATGAAACCTGATTTAGTCATTTTCTTGTTACTGGGACAAAAAAAAATGTGTGACACACACATCTGGCTCAGGGTTTCAGCCCACTGACTCCAAGGCAGAAGCAGGATAGCAGAAGGGCACAATGGAAGAAAAAGTTCTCAACCCATAGTAGCCATGAAACAGAGAGAGGAGGGAGGAACTGAGGCTAAGACTACACCCTTCAAGGTCATGTCCTGAGGGTCCTACCTACAATCAGGATCCAGCTTCTAACTGCATACTTGGCTACTGAATTCATCAATGGATGAATCCACTGATGGATGTAACCCCCCCCCACACACACACACCTAATCAATTTTCAAACACATGAAGCATTTAGGGGACATCTTCGATCGAAATCATAACACAGTACAGTAAGTCCACAAATTAGGAACATTCAAGTAGGGAACTTTCACAAATATGAAAGGATCTCACGTTATGCACATTTGTAGATGTGTACAAATCCCAGATGTCTACCAGTCACTGTCACAGCTGTGCTGCTGTGTGTTTATGTACAGTGTGATAGTGTACAATGGTGCAGTGTTCAGTCAGAGCCCAGGTGTCTGGAAGCAGGAGGAACAACAGTGGTTATGTGGAGGGGATTGCTAGGAAGCGCAGAGCAATACACATGGTGTATTTGTGTCAAATGTATGTCTCTTTGTCAGACTTACAAATGAATCCAACTTATGAACATTCTCCTGGACTGGAACTTGTTTGTAAGCCAGGGACTTATGTACATGAAAAGATTTATAATTTATGACAGGAAAAGTATATTTTGTTTGACATATTCATGTAAATATATGCAGGAAAAAGTAAATATTGTAAAGATTTACTTCTTTTATCATCCAGTTTTATTCCTAGAACACTGTCCAAAGTTATGTGTATAGATTTATTCTTTTCCAAAACTACATTACCAGTCCTTAACAATTCTTGCTTTCTAGGTATAGTCCATTTGCTAGCACCTGAAACTACAGTGATGGAGTTTCTCCTTTTCTCTCAACCATAGTCGTGGGTGGATGGATGCCTGCATAGTTTTTTTGAACTCAAATAATAAATAAGAGAGATTTGTTCACTGATACTGGAGACAGCAAAGCAATGGTGTCACAAAAGCACTGTTAAAATAGCTCTCATGAATAAAGAAATGCACCTTGAGATCATAATGTTAAGTGAAATAAATCAGATACACAAGATTAGATACTGCATGGTGTCTCTTATATAAGAAACCCAGATTATAAATATAGAGAAAAATAAAAGAGAAATAATAGGAAGTAGGGAGAGGGACCTTTCTCAAATGGGAAGAAGATCAAGAGATGGAGGGAGCTGGTGGGAGGGGAGAGAAAGGGGATGGACTAAGGAATTGTGATGTGCTATGTACATGTACCAATGTCATACAACACAGTCTGTACAGCAAACATGTAATAATAAAAAAATTTAAAAACAAATCCCCAAAGACACAATTCAGATGAAAGGAATATTATATGAATCACTTTTCATCTGAAGTGCTTTACCATATTGCTAGGTATCCCCCTCTGCAGGATAGCATATGTACCCTGTGTCTCCCAAAAGTTTAAGGAAGCAGTGACCCTGTGTCCAACAGTTGTGAGGGTTGTGGAGCTTTGTGGAGGTTGGTGGTGGGACTTCATGTGAAGTAGCTTCACAAATTCCATTGCTAACACTCCTGAGGAAAATTTCAGAGGTCCAACAGCTGTGGAACTTATGCGATCCAAAAGGCAAACTTACATTTATTTGGGTTGCATGCTCCTGAAATTCCTTGTATAACAAAGCCAAGTCAGGATAACTAACTTATAGCCATTTAAAGACTTTCTTTACATTACCTTAAGAACTTCCATCATGACTACCCACATATTTCTTGAAATACAATATGTCCCTTCAGGAACAGAATTAGCTTCTGCTAAAAACTGGAACATTGAGAAATGGTTCAAGTTCCTTTCCTTGGAAGTCTTAGCCAACATCTTGTGGAATAAAGCTGGTGATCTAGTGGTTTTAGAACTCTGCACACTATTGTTTTGAGAGCTTGCAAAAAAAATTCGCTTGAGGTAGATCTTGGTTACTCCCATCATCTCTGCTGGATATAGGTTACATGAACCTGTGATTCAGGCTTTCCCAGGATAGTGTCTTTCACACTCTAAAGATGGTAGAGATGGACTTTCTCCATTGGGAAATGCTCGATGAGGGACCTGTGCATGATTTTTTGCTGCATGTCAGAATGGCTGTTGAAGATCTAGTTATGTATATGGTTTGATGCAGTAGAAAATTCAGGAGTCATAAGTGATGTAAGGGATGAAGGAAAGCATGTTTCAGCAAGTAGGGGCAATTTGTATCCACTATTGAGAAGTCAATGAAGAGCCAGTTTAGGATGACAGGGTCTGATTGATTCCTCTTACTTTTCAATTGTTCTGGCAGAAAACAGCTGGATCCCTCCACCTGGGACTGTGCTCCACAGGGACTTGGAGCAGGCCCTGGATCACTTTGTTATATAAAAAATGTAGAAGGAATATTGAAATTGTGTACAAAGCTTTTTACACAGAAGAAATACACAGATACTCACTGAGGTGCAAACTTTATATCACATGCCGCAAAATTTGACATAAAATTCATTTTAATGAAGGCAGATATTTCAAAGAGTTCACTTTCCTGACTTAGTTCATAAAAACGACAGTTTTTGACTGACTTCATTTATTGTATTCTAAATAATCATTGTCTTCCCCTTAAACCTGTGACCTTTTGTTCCTATTGTCTATTAAAAGATGAAAAACAAGTAAGTAAATGCATTGTTAATTCCTGTAGACATAAAGAGAACTGGACATATTCTTCTTAAAATGACTCAGGTTTTTTTTTGTTTGTAAAGATGATATTAATAAAAAGACAAAATGTCAGATGTTGCAGAACGTTCCCTGCTTGTCACCCTACAGCATTGTTAGAGCTTGTATCTAAATGTTACCCCAAAGCCTCATATACCAATACGTGAGGCCTTTGAAAGTGGCTGGGTCATGGGTGTGAGATACTGTACTGAATTAGTCCACTGATTGGTTTAGCACAGCTCTGGGTCTGGATAATGGATTGTAGTCTGGATGGAATAAAAGGGAAAGAAAGAGTGAAATCTTATTGCCATGCTATGAGATGAGTTGCTTCTTGTACACCCCAACATGGACTGTTTCTCCTCTGCCATACTGCCCTGCTTTGGAGCCAGACAACTATGGACTGAAATCTCTGCAAACTGGGCTAAAAATAAATCATTCCTCCTCTAATGGATGGTGCTGGGTATTTTGGATGTTGAGTATTTTGTCCCAGAAATGAGAAAGTAACTTAGATAAGCACTGAACATTTTGTCAGTGATTCAACAGCCTGTGCCCTAAAATGAAATCTCAAATGACAATAACTGTTTTGTTTTGTTTTGTTTTGGCCAGGAAATGGATTTCAAAATATGATTGAAAACAGAACAATAGTGACTGTATCAGAGTCTAATCTCTTCTGTCCTCTAAATTCACACACTATAGTCTGAGTATTTCTTAGCTGGAGGACCCATTTTCTATTGTTTTCTGTTCATATTATTCTTATTGTAAAAACTGCATTTTAGAGGCAAACTTTTAAAATATGTGTTAAAAGCTTGGATAGATATTCAATATATTTTGCTTTAATTATTGAACACATTCATTCATCTGTTGTGGGCTGAATTATGCTATCTGTGAAATCAATATATGGAAGTCTTGACCTCTAGTATTGCTTAATGTGATTAAACTTGCAACTAGGATATTCAAAGAGAAAACTAAATTAAAATGACATCATTCGGGTGAGTCCTAATACAACATGACTGGTGTCCTTATAAAAGGAAGAAATTGGGACACAACCTGCACAGGTGTGACAACATAGGGAGGTGATGATCAACTGTCCACAAGCCAGAGAAAGAGCCCTGGGAAGAAACCAGCTCTGCCCACTCTGACTTCTACCTGCCAGAACTGCACAAAAGTGGGATATTCTTTTTTTATTCACCCAGTTTATGATACTTCTCTCTAACCTATGTTTGTATCTTGTGTTATAAGGTACGAATTTATATTTTTTCTTATTTTACTGGCGTTTAAGTGTTATTTCTCTCATTTAGCAGCTCCACATCACACCAAGCATTTACTGAAGTGATCTTCAGTTAGCACAAGGAATCAGAGTGCTTTCATATTGCTGAACACATTTGAAGTAGTGTGTACTTGAACTAAAATTTTATTTTCTCAGTAGCTGCCAACATAAAGAATTAAATACGGCTAGACAGGTGGTGCACACATGCAATCCCAGCTACTTAGGAGGCTGGAGCCAGTCAGACACCATCTCCTGGGGAGAAAGAGAGACAAAATGAATATGAATTAAATGTAGAAGTTTATGTTTCCTACTTTTTCATTAGAGTCTCCTCTTGCTAAAATATCTTTGCAAAGTTGATGGACTATTTGATAGAAAAAATTTCAGTAGGTAGAATAGCTACACATATAAAAACAGAATATTTTAATTTTCCTCATTTAAATTTTCAAGAGATCAGGGTATTTTTCTGTTACTTTAGAAATCTGTCATTCTGAATATTATGTTTAATAAATGCTTATTTTCTCAATTTCATAACATATTACAAAAAGTAAAGAAGACTAAAATATTTTAAATAATTAGGCTGAATATATATTTGGTGAGTTTTCTAATGTCTTTATTGTATCTACTCTCAGAACAAAAATGATTGAAATATCAATACCACATAATTCTACTAAAGGATCGATATCTTCATTTTAAAGTTTATGATACATGTCTTAATATATGCGCCAAATTCTTAGTACACTAAAAACTTTTAAAGTGTATTATTATTCAAAATAAAGACATTTAGTACTTATGGTCAACTAAATGATTTAGCTTCAACCTTTTTGTAGCGTAGTGATTCTATTTTTATAGAAGTTGTATGTGGTATCTATGGATAAACTACTCAGTTATATAGAAGAATAAATTCAAGGCATTTGTAGGAAAATGGATGCACCTTGAAGACATACTATTAAGTGAAATAAATCAGGAACATAAACTTCAGTACCATGTGGTTTCTTTTATTTGAGTAATTCAAGCACAAATAAAGAACAAACTAAATATTGATGAAAGAAAATAGGGAGATAAATCTTTTGCAAATAGGAGGGGCACCAATAGGCTGAGGCTGGGGGAAGGGTGTCCAGGGGAAGGAAAGAGACATAAAAAGATTTCAGATGCACTATGTACATGTACCAATTCCCACGATAAGTGCAATCTTTATATGTCCCAAACATGAACTAGTAATAATAATAATAAGGAAAGCAGATCTAGAAGCAGAGGTGGGTGAGGAGGGGAAGGGGAATAAAAAGAATCAAGATATGTTTAATATGTGTATCTACTCCTTAAGATAAATGTAGACATCATGTACTCCAAGCATGTACTCATAAAAAATTTTTAAAAAGACGTAGGAATTTTTGTCCTGCTTAGGAAATTCTATAATTCATAAAGTATGAAACTGCATGGTTTGGTTAGGCACTAATATGCTTACTAAATTCAGTGTTATATAGGTGGCTGTAATTTATATTATGTTGTATGGCATCAAGCAGCTTTCTGAGGAATCCATCTTTACAGAACAAGGGTTAATAAATTATTGTTCATAATATGTATCAACATTTTCTGCCACCTGCAATTTATCTCACATCACTAAACTCCACCCTCCCTAACAGTGCTAATGAGACCTGCCACTAAGTTATCCTTGTTGAGTAGAGAAAATCTTTACACAGGAAAAAAATACTAGAAGACAATTTTTCATAAACAGAATAGCTTGGTGTTTGAAGGCATAGGCACTAGAATCGAGCAGAAAGACTGAAGAAATGACTCTGGAATGTACTCAGTGTGTCAAGTGATGCAGGCTACTTAAGAAACTTTACATCACCCTCTATTAAGTGAACTCATTAGTAGTACCAATTTCACAGATAGATAAACATAGTGCAATCTATTACTATTACTGTATGAAATCCAAACAAAGAATTCAGCAAAAGAGCAGGCATTAACTCTGTCACTGAGACTTTTGGGAAAGTTTGGTGATGGAATATGGCAAGGATGTTACTGCTCAACTCTAGAATTAGTCACACTCTGCTGGATAATTGCACTTTGCTGTGAAATGTGTGACCTAGAATTGGATGCCAGAGTCAGACTCATAGGTAGGCTTTCCCAAAGAGAGGGGGAACTGAGCTTTCTTAGCAGTGTCTTCTTCCAGCTTTCTATACAGTAAATCACTATTTCTGTAGGAAGAATAAGTAAAAGATCATAGAGAAGAGAGGCTAGGAGTTACTCAGAAGGACCCTCTTTCACATGGAATGACTACCAGAACAGCAGAATGATGCGGTCAGAATGGCTGTGTCACCCATAAGCTGAAAACCTAATCACTAGTGCATCTAGTAGCAGGTAGGACCTTTGGATGGTTGAGTGAACTGATAAGAAATTCCAGGAGAGACTCCTCAATGTTTCCATGTGAGGACAAAACAAGAAGGTACGATCTAGGAACTAAGAAAGTGGGCCTTGAAGTGACACAAAAACTGCCAGTTCCTTGATTTTGGACTTCCTAGGTTCCAGAGCTATGATAAACACTGGATGTTTAGGAACTACACAGTTTGTGATATTTTGTTATAGCAGCCTTGGTGGACTAAGAGAGAAAACTGATGCTGAGGAATAGGACTGCCTCTTTCAGAAATAACCTAAGAGGTGGAAACGGCTTTGGAACAAGAGGCTGGAAAAGTTTTGAGCTGCATACTAGTAAAAGCCTACATTTCTGTGAACAGATCATAAAGGATTAGGTGAGGACTCAGCAAAAGAGGAAAGCTACAGGGAAAGCCTTCATCTCAGAGAATTATAAGTGGTAATAAACAGAATATTGGCAGGAATATGGATGGTATGATGAGGTCTCAGATGAGTAGCATATTGTTGGAAATTAGAGGAAACATGATCATTGCTCTAAAGCAGCAGATAACTTGGCTGAATTGTGTTCACACCCTCGTGTTTTCTGGAACGAAGAACTTGTGCAAAGGTAGAACTTGAGGAAATTTGGTTGAAGAAATTTCTAAGGAAAGTGTGAAAGATGTACTTTGCTTTCTCTTGAATGGTGACAGTGAAATGTGAGAAGAGAGAAACAAGGATGAATTTTTAAATCAAAAGGAAGCAAAGCTTAAAGACTTGGAAAATTATCAGCTTGTCCATATCATAAAAAATCAGCTTGTTCATATTATAAAAAATCAGCTTGTCCACATCATAGAAGATGAGAAAATGTGGTCTGGAGAGGACTCCAAGGATGTGACCAAACAGTAGTTTCATAAGGAGATTAGTAGAGATTTCTTAGATGCTTTTCATCAAGACAATGAAAGCATGACCCCCATAGATCATGGGACTGCTGCTTCAGTTACAGTCTCAGTTAAAGAGTATGGGTGCTAGGAAAGTTTTAAAGGAGCAGCCACGTAGACCAGTTGGACCTAAAAGATTTCTAACTGGTGTTACTCCAAAGTTTCACACTCTGCATTCTGGTGCCCATTCCTCGGTAACCTAACACTGGCTCCACCGGACCAGCAAGGAGTCATGGTGGGTGTTCCTCCAGAAGACACAAATGTTTAATCTTGGTGGCATCTGTCTGCTACTATTTCCAGCAGGAAGTAGAGCACGTACACAATCAAGGTAGGCATGGTTACTGCTATCTAGATTTTGAAGGTTGGAGCCACTTGGAGCCTCAGGTGCATAACTCAGGCAGAGAGCCCCCATGAGGCTAGAGTCCCCAAGACAGTACCCACCAGGGCAATGCTTACTAGAGTGGCAGAGATGGGACCAGCCCTGAGACCTCAGAGTGCTAGACCCACCAGTATGCAAGTCCAGCACAGGACAGCTGCAACTACCTAACTAGACTCTAGAAGAGCTATGGCATGGTTATGTCTAGTAAAGTTATGGAGACAGGGATATGTGGAGTCTGCAGAACCCAATCCATTCCCCAGGTATCTGGAAGAAAGGATGTGAGTCAATGATTGTTATTTTCAAGCCTTAAGATTTAATGTTGCGTGTTCTATTGGGTGTCAGATTTAACTGGGACTTGATACTCTTTTCTTCTTCCATATTTCTAACTTTTGGGATGGAAGCATCTATCCTAGGTCTTGTCCCACCAGATAACTACCTTGATTTTACAGACTCAAAGGAATATTTGCCTCAGAATTACTCTACTTGAATTTCATCCATATGTCATTTATATTTAAATAAGGATTTATACTTTCAAGTTGATGCTGGTATGAATGTAGACTAGAGGGGATATTGGGATGGAATAAGCACTATTGTAATCTATCTGGGCTTCTATAAATATCTGAGATAGGGTACTCTATAAAGGATGAAGATTTTCTCATAGTTTTGGAGGATTTGAAGTTCAAGACAGAGGCACTGGCCATTTTAGTTATCTGTTGAGAACAGTTCTCTGCTTCTAAGATGGTGCCTTGACAGTGAGTTCTTCAGTAGGAGGGACACTGTCCTCATGTGGCACAAAGTGGGAAGGACAAGAGAGTTGGATATTCCTTGAAGCCTCTTTCTGAGGACCTTAATCAGAAAGGAGGAGCATTTGTAGCCTAATCACATGTTAAAGTCCCCACATGTTAATTCACAACATGAGCTACAATACTGAGTTTTGGATAGGACACATTCTAACCAAGAAAGTGCATTCACTTATGAGAAGAACGTGACTTTTGGCAGCTGGCTATCGAAGCCGATGGTATGACTATTTGTGTCTTACAAAAGTCATATATTGAAACGTAGTTACCATTGTGAAATGTTAGGAAGTGGGTCTTTGGGAAGAAATTACATCATGGAAAGAAAGTCTTATAAAGGATTAATGTCCTTATAAATAGGCCTAAGACAGACTCTTTCTGCCATGTCAGAACACAGTGGAGAAGTGTTATCCGTGGGAAAATGGGCCCTCAGTAGACAGTAAACATGTCATGATCTTGATCTTGGCCTTCCCGGGCTTCAGAACAGTGAGGAATAAATATTCATTATTCATAAACTACACAGTTTGTGGTATTTTGTTACAGCAGCCCAAATGGACTAAGATACAGTGTAACAGTGCTAACCTGATGTATAGTTATAGAGGATTCAAATCTTCGCATGGTACCAGAACATAAAGAGCAGTCAAATGCAGTGTGATTAAAAAGAGGTTTCAAGAACTTTAATTTTAGCATCTTTTTTCTTGATTTCCCTACTATGCTGAGAAGACTTCTACATACTTATTATTCACACCCCGTTACAAAGTGTGTAATTATCCACCAGTTTTTATCTCAAGAACCTCCAATTTAGGAATGAGATTGTTAGCATTCAGACAGAGATTGTATGCAAATCATGTAGGATGTGTATTATGTGAAAATCTGTTGTCTTTAAGAAATAGATACTTAAAAAAATAGATGATTTTTAAAGAATAAAATTTAGGAGACAGATACAATAATTTTTCTCTACAAAAAGGACTAACAAGGCTAACCTATGGTTAAAAAAAAAAGTAGGAATGGGGAATGCCTAGAAAAGTGAAACAAGGAAAACTAAACTTACTACAAAATAAGCAGTAAAGTAGGGGTGGTAATGGGTATGGGGAGGAGAGAGGAAGAAGCAAATGAGAAAAAGCAGGAAATTCATAAAGGAAAACAAAATCTATAGTCATAGTAAATGTAAACATACTATTCTGTTAAACACAATAATTGTACAAATGCAGTATACAATATTCTAGGAATAGGGCATTTATCAAGATGCACTATAAAGTATTAGAAAGAATGAAATTCAGAGGGTACACCATATTATAGAAAGCAAATTAAAAAAAAAAAAAATACTGACATAGCACTTTTGATATTATATGAAAATTAATTTTGGGGCCAAATACTTTGCTAAAGTAAAAAAGCAAAAAGTCACACTGAAAAGATCCAATTTATCTGGAAGACAATTGTAAATTGTATGCAAGTGTTGCAAAACTAGACAAAACTACAAGATTATTTTAATATGCTGTTTCAGTATGATAAATCAAGCAGATAAAAATCAATGATGAAATGGAATTAATATGAGAAAATGAAAAAAATGGAAACAAAGTCTTTGTAAATAGGGATGGAGGGGTTGAAGGGAGGGCAGGGGAAGGAGGAAAAATAATAACCAAGAGAGTATGTAAAGGTGCATATCTCCAATGATGAATGTCATTATATTGTACACCTAAAATGTACCAATAAAAGGGTATACAAAAAAAAGATGATATGGAAGATTTGAATAGCATAATTAATAAGTTTGATAAATTAGTCAATGATCTCACTATGCAATAGACATAGATGAAAAGGTAGGTTCATAATCAAAGACCTAAAATTAAGGCGAGAAAATTATTCTTATTATTTTATAAGTACATCAAAAACATTAGAATTGACTACACACATCAAATAAAAAAAATCAATGATCACTTATGTGATGACAGTTGTAATTAGTTATTTCCCTCCTTCAATTCACAGAAAATCATTTCTAATTGCCATATGTAATTATCAGATTTAATCCCCTAATTATGCTTCATAAGGATGGTCAACTGTGTAAGATATACACATACAGCAATGTCAAATAATTTGCAATTATAGCAAATGTGTTGCCAGGTTGGAGGGCTACTAAACTATCAGTTTGAAGACTATGAGGTGGTGAAAATGTGAGAAATAAACAGGCTTTGTCTTTTCTGTCAAAGCACAAGGCCAAAGCAACTCTATTTTAGGTTTAAATGACCTGGTCATCTACTCCCTATTCACTCACCCTCAGTTAATATCCTAAGCTCCAAGAAAGGGTAACCAAGTACATGTTCCCAGAACACAGTTGATTTCCAAGATAAAGAATCAAGAATTGTCCATTCCAAACAACATGCCCCCTCATGTACTCAGCAACACACCCTTCCCCCCACACCACTGGAGTTGTTAGCCAGGATAGACTGTCCTTCAATTCAGCCTATGAATTTAAAGGTCAGCTGCTTCTCCTCCATTAGGGATAAAAGGGACAACCTTCCTTTGTCCGGGGTGCCTGTTGCCTTGTGCTTGTGCCCTTCTGCAGAAGTAAAATGTGTTGTTGAGATTTCTTGATGTTTAAGTTCTTTATTATCTCCACCAACAAATTGAGTCTGATTGCTTATTTACAACAAAAAGATGCTTCAGGAAGTTATGTAGTGCAAAAACTCAGGTGGAAGATATGGTTTGATAAATATGCTTTTCCTACTTGGTTTTGAGAAATTGAGAGAGATAAAATGGTGGGGAAGGAAATTTTATTAATGATAAAGGGTATGTGGGAGAATCCTTTCATATGTCTGAGATTGAAATGGATTCACTAATACTACACTTAAGATTAAGGGAAATTTGACTGTCAGTCTCAAGTAGCATTGAAAAATAGAGGCCTCCTCTATAAAAGATGGACCCTATAAAATTTTAGGCATAGAGAAATTCAAAGAAACATTCGCCATATGTAAGCTGCAAAGTCTTAAAAAATGGAGGTGAACAAGGGCATGAGCTATGCAGACTCTTTTCCTCTCCCAAACTTATAAGTAAAATAAGCTATTTCTGAAGAAAGAGGTTATAGATGGATAGAGAGGCCAAGAGTGTCACTCTAATCAATGTACCTTTATGTGGAATTACCACACAGGGAAAAGAGGGTTCCTCCTCCAGAGAAAGTAACCTCCAACCTGCAGCTAGTGCTGTACTTTGGTGCCTCTGGTATCAGTCTCAAGGCAGGATCCTACAGTGCTAAGCTCTGCCTCCTGAACTTCCAGAACTTCCCTTGGAAAACATTTCATTCCTTGAAACGACCCATTCTCAATGTTTTTGTTATCCAAATTCTATAACACACTGTCTTTTTCCCTCACCCAGACAGATGTCTACAGGAGTTGAGGAAAAAGAGCAAAAGGTAAGATTCTGAAGTCAGGAGACCATCACTCCAAAGCCCAGCTCTGTCTCTCATTATTCTGCGAAAATGGGTAAAATAGATTAATTTTCTGCTCCTTGCTTTGCTTATCTGTAAAATAGGGGTGACTTAGTTTTCTATTGACAACATAACAAATCATCACAAACTTAGGGACTTCTGACAGCACAAATTTGTCATCTTAAGAGTTCTGGAAGCCAGAAGTCTAAAATGAGTCTTACTGGCAAAAATCAAGAACTGGACAGAACTACACCACTTCCAGAGACTCTAAGACAGTGGCAATGAACCTATGGCATGCAAGTTAGTTGTTTTTCTTTTAAGACAAAAGATGTTAATATATGAGTTTTTCTTTTCCCTAAACTAAAACTCAGTATTCAGGTTTAGTTGCAGTGCTGGCACTTTGCTATAGATGAGTTTGGGGTTGCAGTTTTGGCACTCGATCTCTAAAAGGTTCAGCATCACTGCTGCAAGAGAATCCATGTCCTTGCTATTTCCAGCTTCTCCCTGCCACCTACACTACTGGACCCTTGGTGATTTCCTTCCTCAAAGCTTATCATTCTAACCTCTTCTTTTATTGTCACATCTCTTGTTTTGTAAAGTTAATCTTTCTTAAAAAGACTTCAAGGATTACATTGGGCCCTTCTAGATAATTTAGGAAAATTTCTTCATTCAAGATCCTATGTTAATCCCATTAATAATTTTTCACTTGGCCCTATAAGGTAAGTGATTAACAGGTTTGATAACAAAAAGTGGACTTCTTTTGGAGTCAATTATTCAGACTAAAAGAAGGGTTATAAGAGAATCATCTCTTAGGCTTATTATATACATTCAGTGAGGAAATACAATAAAAGTATTTATAGCATATGAAGTGTTCAATTAATATTACTATTTTTAAATTGAAATTAAACATTTTATTCATATATTTTTGTTATATATAATATTTACATTTATTTTGAGGAATTGGTATATGAAACTCTTAATTGAAAAAAGTGTATACTTATCATGTACATGTTATTCTGAAATATGCATAATGTGTACATGAACCAACTTCCCTTGATAAATACAATCATTATGTACTGTAAACATGTACTAATAAAATAAAAAAGGAATATGCATACATTGTGGAATGAAAATAGAGCTAATTGACAAATACATTTTTATATGTTTATCCTTATTTATGATGAGCACACTTAATTAAAGCCTACTCTGAGTTTTACATTTAATACATTGTCATTAACTATGGGTATCATGCTGTTTTATCTAACTGAAATTTTATATCTTTGATGGACAGCTCCTCATGCCCTTTCCACTTTCAGCCTCTGGTAACCCCTGTTCTATCCTCTGCTTCTGTGAGTTACACCTTGCTGGATTCCACATATAAGTAAAATCACTCAGTATTTTTCTTTCTGTGTGCTGCTTATTTAATTTAGCATGATATTACCCAGGCATGCATATGTTACAAATGACAAGATTTCCTTCTTTCTGAAGGTGATATTACTGTTTTTATGAGTATTACTGCTATTGTTTCTACTGGTTGAAACTACAGAAAGCATATGATCTAAACCACATAATTCAGGAATTCATTGTATATTTCAATGTAATGAGTGATTGTATTTAATTTCCTTTAGAATTGTCAAGTATCAGTCAGTCTCCTTGGCTGATCAAAATATTTTCTAGGATTTGATGGAATTCCTCTCCTTGAGGAAGTCAGATATTAGTATTTCCAAGCTCTCACTCAGCTCAAGGGCGGGTATAAACCTAGGTTTTTACAATCAGATACATCTGTGCTGAAATTGGTATCAGATGATAATGAGGTCCAAATGGAGCCAGTGTGTGGGAACTCTTCCAGTGATGATTAGAGCAGTCCCATCTGTTTCCAGAAGACCAATGTGAGGGGATCCAGCAGGAGAATTCAGGGCCTGCCATCTGTAAGGCCCTTACCACAGCTGCAGCGTTTGGCCCCTCCAGTGACAGTAGCATCTCCCTAGAGCAGTGCTTAAATGTGATTTGAAATGCTCTCTGTTTTCACAGCCCTCAATCTTGGTTTCCTAGATATAGATTATATGATGTACTTGTTAAAAAAAAGATGTCTTCTTTTTTTATTTGCTACTATGAACTAGAACAATTTTATTTTGACTCTACTATTAATTTCTCTTACATTTTACTTTTTATCCCTAGTGTATCCTAAAAAATATGTATATGGAATAGGCCCTTCAATTACTTGCTGTGAAATTAAAATAGATAATACAAAATTGGATCATGTATTGGCACAAGTGAAAAATACAATCACATTATGACAAGGAACTTTGCTAGAACAAAATAACACCACATAACCAAGCAAATGAAAGTCAGTATGAACACACACACACAAAAAAACTCAAGGGAAAATGAAACTTGATAATTTTTGATTTTCTTGTTTCATTCTAAAGTGATAAAGTAAATGGATACCAGAGAGAAAAATGGGTATTATATTAAGATATGAGTTCTCTAAAATCAGTGCTTCCCCTCTTTGTAGCAATCAAATTATATCTAACTCAAAGCAGCATGGTACTGTTGAGTGTTTTGGACAATGGGCTCCATTTATGTAATTTAGAAAAAACATTCAGATCATTTCTGCTCTCATTTGACCTTGTCCTCCAGTTTATTGATTTACATTAACTTTGAGAGAAGTGAGATTATAATATGTGCACTAATCAAGAAAACATACAAAATAGACTTGGTCAGAAATATTATTTAAACTTGTAGGAAAATGATCTTTCAGAAGAATATGTATTAATTATGCCATGGCTAACCTATATAAAATTTACTATATTGACCACTCATTCAATTTTTAAGTGAAATTAACTTTGAATACCAACTGAATTTTAATGGGAATGCTGAGAAAAATGGTCTCAAATAGGTGACTTGGTTAATGCCCTAGTTCTGCTGTTTTATTTTTTCTTTACATCTTCTTTTCATGTGCATATTTTTTCTTTCCATCTCCTGTGCATCAGAAGAGAGAGGGGGTGAGAGAAGACTTGTATACTGTTCCTGCAACAAGTGATGCTCAGTCATTACTCTTTCATAGATGGAGACCTCAATCAAATCCGTGATAACCCCAAAATTTGAACTGGTAGTCAAAGGCTTTATGAAAAAAATATAAATAAGTCTTCTTAGGAGCTGAGAGAGTCACACTCTTAAAAAGATGTGTAAATATAACTGTCACTTGGGAAAAGGCATGTCAGAGTCATGAGAAAAATGATTTGGGATTATTTGCCTGCCTCTCTCTGAGAGATATGGCTGATTAAGGGAGCGTTGGCATTCGAATTACTTTCCCTTTCCTTATTTTGTTAAGCAGCTGACTAGGTATGTGTAAAAGAAATAGAGGAAATAGAAATTATGACCAAGGGCGGGTCAAACTCAGATAAGGGCTCCAAGCTCAGAGAAGCCTCAGTTAGAATGAGAACTCTAGGCTAAATAATGTCGCCTCACTGCCTTACTTGTAATAGCTATCCAATGAAAGTTATATCAGTAATTGGGTTGTAGATTACTTAACAACCACTTCATTTTTTTCAAAATAAATATGTGTAAAACATTATTTTGCAAAAGAAACTAAAGTGGTAAGAGAGATTCAGGTTCTTGTAATGGTGTTGGAATCATTCCATTGCATCCTATGTTTGAATAATTCGGTTTTGCTCATTTTAAAAGCAAGGTCATGAGGCATATTGCTCGATAAAAGGAATGATAACACCACAGTAAATCATACAGAAGAAGAGAATACTGAATGGAGAAACAGCCACCAATGAGGAGGAAGGTGAAAAGCCTTCTTCTACTGATTATAAACACTGACAAGTGTAAGAACAAGCAGTGTGATCCGATACGCTCATTCCATGAATGCTATTTTACATTGTTGATGTAAATATAATAATTATTTTACTTTTATAAAGACTCTTTCCAATCAATAAAATATTATGGACATGTTATCTTTTCCATCACATTTTCTTCGGCACTTTGTTTTTGAAAGGAATTTTAAGGGGCCAATGCAAGGATTTTCATAGTGTATCATGCTTGGCTTTTCCCTGGAACTTCAGAATCATCTGACCGTGAAAGTGTTATTATGCTGAATTTTTAAGAAAAGAGGTTGTAGGTTAGTTTAGGCTAGACACTGATATTGGATTATCATTAAAGGAAAATTTTCAGAGAGAAAAATTATAAGAGAAAATGAGGAGGAAAAGTTTAGAGAGTCATATGGCCAGTGGACAAGTGACTTTGGAGAAAGGGAGAGAAGGTCAGGGAAGCAGTCTTTGACCACCATACAGGGGAGACCATGCACCATCAGAGAAACCTAGTCTGCTTTTCTTGTTGTCTTTACTTATCCTGACTTCCCAACTCACTGGCTGTTAGTAGTCCCATGAGAGGCATGGCTTCTGGGCAAACAAAATAATGGGCTTTACATCTTAGCCATTGAAGCTCTTGGGGAAATACGGTTCCTGTAGTCTACCAAAGACATCTTATGGCCCTCATCTGGTCCTTTACCATTGGTAAAGGGCATTTAAAACTTCTCCTAGACTTCTGTTCATGAAAGTGATACCAATTCATCATTGGTACCGATTCATCATTACTTTAAGAAAATCATCAAAATAACTTTTAATGTTAAGGGAAAGCACTATTTAAAAATATAATATTTGGTATAATGAAGTAATTTGGCAAGATGAGATAAGAGCTTGTTTTAAATATAAGAAAGGTGGCCCAAGTGCCCATCAACTGGAAACTGGATAAAGAAGATGTGGTTTTTTTCAATAAAATGGAGTACTACTCAGCTGTAAAGAATGAGAAACTAGTCATTTATAACTAAATGAAGGCATATTGAGGCCATAGTCTTAAGTGAAATAAATAGGACACACATGTAAATACCGAATAGTTTCCCTAGTGTGAGAAACTGAGAGTGTAAATAAGGACTAAAAGGGTTAATAACTAATAATTGATACTTTGAAATAGGAAAAGTTCCAAAGGAGTAGAGGTGGTGGGAGGAGACAGGGAAAGGAAAGAATGGAAAAGAAAAGTTATGAGAAAAGAAAAAAAAGGAAATGAAGTCTATGTAAATAGGAAAGGGTGGAGAGGGTGAAGGGCGCACAGGTAATGGGGAAAAAATAAGAACCAAGATACATCATGTACAGGTGCAAGCACCCAATGATAAATGTAAATGTATTGTTTACCCAAAATGTACCAATAAAAGAATTTAAGCAAATATATATATATAAGAAAGGTGATTTTGAAGCCCAGTGATAACCTCGAGCTTCATTTTTACCTTAAAAACTTTGCTGTACATTTTAAAACACTCGCAAGCATCTTTGCTCCTCTTCTACAGCCGTATCTCAGACTTGGCCACTTTTTTCCCCTACAGATTTTCTGTTCATTTGGGCTAATTTTCTGTCTTGCAGGCTCGGTTGCTGCGTGTATTCCTGAGTAACTGTAACTCTTATCTGTAAGCACCTCTTTGGGTCTGTAAAATCTGTTAAGGGTTTCTGCCTTCATTGAAGTCTACTGCTAAACAATCCAGCACTACACAGCAAGGCCTTTGGGGTTCTGCTGCTGAAAAGCATTGCACGCTGCATTCTTTGGTGTATAGAGTGATTTGTTGCTATTTCAAATGAATTTTCTAGTGGAAAATGTTTTTTAAAAAAAAACTGGAAAGAGGGCATTTAAATTTCTCACAGATTTCTGTTTATAAAGAGCACAAACTTATCATTGGGCCCAGTATCCTTATTTTGGGAAAATCATTAAAATGGGTCTTTTATTTATAAAACTGCTAAAGAAATAACATACCATCTAATATCTTAGAATTATAAACCGAATTGGAAAGCAGATGGTGAAATTGAAAACACTGATGCATTTGCTTTAGTTGTTTAAATATGAACTTTTATCAGGGCTATGTCCTTGTGAATAAATATTTCCCTAAATATGTATTTAGATAGTATTCTTTCTCTGAATTTTGTGATTTACTTATTTTTTCAATATAGCTGTCTATTTAACCTAATACTTTTCTCAAATATTTTAACAGAATATTTCTCGGTAAATAGGCCCAATGTTTCATGCCTGTATTTGAAGAAATAGCTGGGAAAAGAAATTGAACTGGAGTTGTGGGGTCTTGTTTATGATGCCCTTTTGAGGGAAATATCAAAATTATTCTCTCATCTTGAGATTTTTTTTAGCCATTTTTCTATTTTCAAGGGAAGAAGAGTCTGTTCCCACTGCCAATCTCTCTGCAGTGGGAAATTTAAGTGGGCCTTGGAACTGAGAAATAATAACTTCTCTCTATCTCTACATCCAGAGTGTCCTGGGAACCATGGATCTCTGAATAGAGATGTCTGGAAATCATCACTCAGGACAATTGAGCAGACTCCACCAACTGGAAGCTCAAAAATTGGCCTCTCTGGGTGCGGGTGTACACTTTTCCAAGAGTTATATTTTTTGACCTTCAGCTTTTGGTAAAATGCCATATGTAGAGGACCATTTTCCCAGGAAAGGAATTAGAAGTTTTCTTCTGTAGGAACCATGTTGCTGGCTTCTTTACTTAAAGATATTTTTCTTAGTTATAAGACTTGTTTTCTTGACTTTCGCAGTAGTGATTATAGTGCATGTGAGTATGCGTGTATACATGCACACATAGAAGTATGCCATCAAGTATGTTCTTATTACACAAAATTTGCTTGCATGTCTTGTTTCAATATAAAAACCATTCAACTTATCACCATTTCTCTTCATGTCTTTATATACAGATATATGTAACTGGAATAAATTGGAACATCAAATGAGAATCCTAGTTGTTGGTAATACAAACAACATGAGTGAATACAATAAAAACCCTCACATACATCCAAGATTTGAAAGGCCATTCTAACATCACCTTTCATCATTGCCTCTTACATTAGCATTTTTACAGACATGATGAACTGCATTGGGGTGATTGCAGTGGATTCAGACCTATGTGTTTGTAGTGAAATACAGAAAGAAGTTTGTTGGTGGGAAGGGTCTGGTAAAGATGGAGTGACAGTGTATCTTGATGACCAATGCAGTAGTTCTCAAGCAGGGTGATTTGTTTTCTCCAGGGGAAGTTTGGCATTGTCTGAAAATCTTTAATGTCACCACTGGTTCAGGGGAGCACTGCTCCTACTATCTAGGTTTGTAGAGGTAGAATAGGCAACTGAACATCCTGAAGTGCACAAAATCACCCCATTAAACAAAGTGTTATCCCCTACAAAGTGCCAGTAGTGGTATATTTGAGCAACCATGCTGCAGTGCAGCAGGTCTTGCTGCAGAAGGTGGGAAGAAGATCCAAAGAGCTTCTCAACAGACACACAAAGAAAGATGGAGACTGGCTGTCTGGCAGGAATGTGCTGCCTTCTATTGCTTGTTTACATTTATTTCACTCTGATTTTCAAAAAGTTACTGAGTAACTTCAAGTAGTAGTTACTGATATTTGGTAGAAGCTGATATGCTGAGGGATCAGAACAATACCTCTCAATGTGTGTTATATTTTATTCTGATCTTCTAATGATTTATTTGATATTGTATGATTTATGCTTTATCCAAAAACATATATTATTCAGTTTTCTCATTGTTGAGACACAATACTCAACACAAACAACTTAAGAAGAATGGTTTAATACAGCTCACATTTTCAGAGGTTTTAGTTCATGTTCTTCTAGCTCCTACATTTTGATGAAAGGGCATGGTGAAGCAAATTTGCTTAGTTCATAGTGGCCAGGAAGTAGAACAGGTGAACAGTGTCAATGAGGAAGGAGCCAGGGATCCAATATCATGCCTCCAACCCATGCAGACACACCCAAAACTGTGCTTTATTAATCTAGGTGGCTCCTAAGCTAATCAAGTTCACAATTAATCTTAAACATAACATTCCACACCTTGTCAACTTGATACCCAAACACTTCTCCTTAAATCATAATTAATATTCAAATAAACACAAGGTAGTAATTCCACCCAATATGGTACAATTGTGTTGTGTAAAACTGAAAATGCCATTCTCCTTTCCCAATGTCTCAACAATTCCGGGATTTCTCCAATGTTCAAGTCCAAACTCTTCTCTGAGACTCAAGGAAAATTATGAGCTAACAACTGTTTTAAGAATCAAAGAGAAATTACATATTTCCAGGACACAATAGGATAGGGGAAAGACTCCCATTCAAAGGGGAATAGAGATATAGAAAATAATTGAAACCCATCAAGGTAAACATTAAGTTCTATAGCATCATGTTCAGTGGTTAGGGCATAGTGGCCAAATATGAGCTCTAAAGCACTTAGGCTACCACATCCGTACATCCTTAGTAATTGTAGTCCATACAGTCTCTGTCTTGAGGTGGATTCCCTTATGGTTTACAGCTTTTCTCAGGATGTGGTCCATGTTCTTGATATCTCTGACTTTCTGGGGTCTCCACTTCACCTTTGGCTTCATTCCCCCAGCTTCACACATGATCTTCTGAGGGGCTCCTTACCTGACTTTCCAGGCCTTCCTTTGAAATATGAGGAAATGCCT
Source organism: Heterocephalus glaber (assembly GCF_053883595.1). Classification (NCBI taxonomy): domain Eukaryota; kingdom Metazoa; phylum Chordata; class Mammalia; order Rodentia; family Bathyergidae; genus Heterocephalus; species Heterocephalus glaber. The sequence goes on from NW_028258325.1 coordinate 29,659,819, forward strand.
CCATGACCTCACAACACTTGATTGTGCATGCCTGTAGTTCAAGTATCATGTGGAAAATGCCAATGTCTGCTTCCAGTGGGAACAATAGGAAAGCTCCTTTGGACCATGGCTGCAGCAACCTCTGAGTACCTGGATAGCTAAACACACTTAAATAAATCCAGAGGAACCAATTCCCTAGGAAAGGTTCCAGTAGGATTTCCAGGGACTCTCTTCTCAAATGAAAAGTTGACACTATGTAATTTTGAGAGTGTAAAGGGTGGGATCTTGCTGATTTCTGAGATGCCTTCAAGTTATGTTTCTTCCTCTTTATGTACAAAGTACTTGGTTTCTTTTTAATTATGCTAATCTTCTCAGCAAATACACCTCACTTGGGCTTAACTTTGCACATCATTCTTTTGGGGTCAAAATATAAGTTTTTCAGTTTATTGCTCTAATTTTTGCCTCCAATTCTCACTATAAATTTAGTTAAAAGCAGCCAGTAGTATCCATGGGTTGGGGCCAGCATTGGGCATTAGTCTGTCCTAACACCATTCTATGACTTTCCTAACTCACATCTTCAAAGTTTTCTAAACTCCTCTTGCAAACCAGTTTTAAATCCTTCTAAACCATGTGGTCAGGTACAGCCACAGCCATGGGTCCACTCCTAATACTTGTTTTCTCTATTAGTCATTTTCCCATTGCTGATACAAAATATAGTCACAACTTCATGAAGGAGAGGTTTAATGTGGCTCACAGTTTCAGGAGATTCAGTCTATGTTCACCTGGGAATAAGGCAGAAACATCATAATGAAAATGCATGGGAGAGCATCGATGATTCATGAAGATCAGCAAGCAGAGGAACAACATCAGAAAGGAATGGGCCAAAGACTATATATGATACCCAAGATCATGCCTTCCTGACCTACCTAAATACACCAGAAATGTGCTTTACTAATCCCTCAGGTGGCTTCCAAGTCAATTAAATTGGTACAGAATCTTAATGGTCACAATATGCCTGAAATAAGTTTAACATTTTTAATACGAATTAAATGAAAAGTTTTGCAAACTGTCCAAAGTTTTTGAGCTCATGTTACACACTCTGAAAGTAAATAAGAAAAACCATACTTTTAAAAAAGGAAAACAGTTCTTATCAATGAGCTAATCATTTCATTTATTGCCCCTGATGAATCACAGTAGATTATTTTTAATTCCTAATTGAAAATGTAGCTATAGTCAAATTTACTTTTTCTTTTTTGCTTGAGTCAACATATAAAGATTTGTGATTGTGATGATGTATGTACACTGAAAACAAAAGAAAAGAAAAAAGAAAACTGGTAAACTCAGTTCAGAGACAATCCTGTCAATAAAACCATCAATCAATCTAGATATTTGATAATAAGCTAGAATGACATCCAGATGACTAAAATTTTTTGTGTTTCTTCATTTGTTTTGACATTTTCATGGTGGAGACTATATTTATAATATCTTTCTGACTAAAATCGCCTCTTATATTTGGTTTCTAACCCATTCCAGAATCAAAAGTAACAATTATGTCAACATTCTGGGTACTCTGAATTAAATTTATTCATCAATTCTGAATTAGGATAGTCATTTTCTCTTTTTTGAAAGATGAATATCTTTCAATGCAGTCTCCATATAATCTTTGGTAGTGGTGTGCATCCTGTAGGGAATGCATGGTTATTCATGTTCCTGTCCATACAGGACAATTGAGCATCCTCAAATCTGATCTTAGCAGGTTCCAGTGGAAAGGGCCACTGCATGTGGTGACTTTCAGTGGTCAGTGTTCTCTAAAATTAATCTTCCAGTGGCTTGACCTGGAACACATCCAATCTTGCTGCCTGCACCAAGATCTAGCACACCATGGGCACTTGCTTTTCTAGGCTTTGAAGCTTGAATTTGTAGATAATGACTAATTTTAGTTCAGAATGTGGCAGAGATGTAGCATTTATCATATCTGTTGATTAAGTGGCCCCCATTTTCCTTCTGCTGCATCCATTCTAGAACTTTCTATCAAGCCAGATTGTTCTTTTAAGTCAGAAAAATGTCTTAAAATTCTTCTCCTTTCAATATTGTGCTTAGTTAGGCACATGGCAGAGCAAAACTACCTGGACTCCCACATCATATAATTATTTCAATAAATTGTTGGATTTAATTTGCATATATTTTGTTATTGATTTTGTATCTATTTTCACAACAGATATTGATATGTAATTTTCTTTTCTTACAACGTCTTTATCTGGCTTTGATTTCCAGATAGTACTAAAGGCATCCAATTCAGTAGACGTATTTATTCTCTTTATATTTTCTGGGTGACATTATAAGGAACTGACATAATTTCTTCCTAATTCTTTGAAGAATTCACTAGTGAACCGTCATGCCTTATGCTTCCTTTTTGGAAGGTTATTAATTATTGATTCAATTGTTTTTAGTAGATATGAGTTTATTCATGTCATTTATGTCTCCTCATATGAATTTGTGTAGTCTCTGTTTTTTAAAGAAATTGGTTCATACAATCTAAGTTATTAATTTCGAGGGTTTAAAGTTGTTCCTAATACTTTTTTATACTTTTCTTTTAATGTCCATGGAACCAGTAGAAGCCATAGTTCATAAACTTTCTTTCACTTTTGATATTGGTAATTTGTATCTTTTTTTCCCTTTAGTTAATCTGTCAAGAAATGCATCAATTTCAGTGATTTTCACAAAATCAGCTTTTGATTTGTTGATTTTCTCTGTTGTTTTACTGTCTTCAATTAGATTTTCACTAATTTTTGTTGTTTCATGTTTTCTGCTTTGTTTTGGCTTAAATTGTTTGTCTTTCATTTCTTAAGATGGAAACTTTTGCCATTAATTTAGATCTTTCTTTTCCAATAAGTGAATTTGATGTTATACATTTCTCTCTAAGTGCTTTGTTCACTGTATTCTAGAAATTTTGCTGCTTTTTGTATAATGCAAAATATTTTAAAATTTCTGGATATTGTGTTATTTAGAAGTATACTGTTTAATCCCCAAATATTTGAGGATTTTCTAGTCATTTATTTAAACTCCAATATGATGTAAGAACATAATTTGTGTGGTTTGTATTCTTTTAAATTTGTTCAGGTGTTTTTATACTCCATAATGTGATTTTTCTTGGTGAATATTGCATGTGAATTTGAGAAGTTTATTTTGCTGTTGTTGAATGAAACAAGACTGTCAATTAAATCAAGCTGACTGATGATGATGTTCATATGAACTAATTTTCAATGATTTTCTGCATGCTTTATATATCAATTACTGAAAGAGAGGAGTTGGAATCCTTAGCAATAATAGTGCATTTGTCTATTTTCCCTATTATTTTTTGTCTCACCTGTTCTGATGCTTGGTTGTTAAACGCATCGGGATTATTATGTATTTTTGATGAGTTGATTTCTCTATTATTGTTTAAAGCCCCTGTTTATTCCTAATGATATTCCTTGTTCTGAAGTCCACTTTGTATGAAATTAATATAGCTATTTCAGTTGCCTTTTACACAGTATTAGCAAGGTGTATCTCTTCTCTTCCCTCTACATTTATATTTACATATAAAGAGATGATTTTAGATAACAAAATATTGAGTCTGACAATCTGTTTTTCAATTGTTATATTTGGATTATTCTTTTTTTTCAGTGGTGGAAATTAAACTCAAGGTCTTCACATGCTAGGAAGATTTTGTATCACTGAGTTACAGCCTCAGGCTTAATTTGCATTTTTTTTTTTTTGGTACCAGGGATCGAACTCAGATTCTTGCTCTTGCCAGGCAGGCAGCAGAATCATTGAGCTAAATCCCTGGCCCCAATTTGCATTTTTAATTGGTATAATTAGACTATTCACATCTACTTAAGCCATCTCAACATTTTTCCCTATGCTCCTGAATTTGTGTTTGCATTATCCTTAGAAGCAATTGCTTTTTAATTTTTCAAGATGTGGAGAAATGCTAATTCAGATTTTTTTGGTCTATTTTAAACAACATATTTTCTATTAAGTACATTTAAAAATCTGTTTGTTCATCTGCTTGTTTTCCAAACATTTCTTTTCATTCTTTCTATGGATGAAATGCCAATTGTTTTTGTTCATTTATCTGTTTGTTTTTAGCTATTCAACCTTGAATAAATTAGATTTTCCTGGACCAGCTATTTACAACATGTTATTCTGCATCAGCGAAGGCAACATCCTGATTACCCTTTTGTGTTACCTGAAACAGAGACTTCTGGTTTTGCTACTGCCACAAAGACAGAGTTCAGGTCACTTCCTCTATTCTCTGATTCTAACCATATCTAGGATACATTGTGCCATTCTCTCTGTAATACAAAACAACCATAGTAAATGGCACAACCTATGACTATCAAGGTGAATCTCTGACCTTCATGACTACATGTCTCTTGTGATGTTTCTGGATGTCTGCTGATACTGGTTTCTCTGCCTGCTCTGCTCCTCAACCTCTAACTCCTGCACACTCTGACTATTCCATCTCATCCTTGCTTACCTCAGCTCATTGTAAGGTTGTAACAGATTCAGGGTGCTTCTTTAGCTCTTTACAGTATACCTTCTTAACCAAGGTATGTATTCTGGGATTGTTTCCTAAAAGTCTGTTGCCCTCAGGATCACTTTTACCCCCTACTTCCCTTGCCATTCAGCTTGGAAAGTTTCAGTTGATTTTGACTTTTCAAAGTAAAAGTTTACAAAACTTTGTTTGTTAATTATTTTGTTTTCTTTGTTGGCTTACTTGATATCCAGGGAAAGGAAGAAAACCTAATGAAATATACTGCAAGCACTCATGTGAAAGACTGTGGAGAAATTTTCTCTCAAAAGCCACAGTTGTCCTTTCTTACAATGTGTACTCTGAATTTACTGATTAGTGAGAGATGTTAGAATATTTTGAACTGAAGAAATCTGGGTTTGGAAGGGGAGGGAATGAGGTTATAATTCTATTTCTACTGTTATGTAAATTTAACCTTTATACATTATATATGTGAGAGATCAGCACTGCCAGACTGTGGTCCAATGCGAGTATGTCAACATTCAGCTTCCACCAAATATCAAGTCCTAATAAACTAAAATCACTCTCAAGAATGATTATTAAGCATACTTTAATAATTCAGCATATCAAGCTGGCCTAGAGAATCACTTCACTGAAAAATGTGATACACTCTTCACGCTGGGAACCATAATGCTATTATTTTGTTTATCACTCTAAACCTTTAAATCTCTGCAATAGTAATTTAATGTCCACTTGATATAAATTTTATATAAATTGAATCTCCATTATATATAAGTTAGAGGAAAATTTTTTTCATTATATTTCCTTTGTTGTTGTCACCCATTTTCAAAGTATCCCCTTGTCTCTTTAGGTCTACTTTGCTTTTTTTTCAATAGAAACAATCTCCATTAATCCCTACAAACCTAAAGCAGAGTTAATTTGGGTATAGCATAATAAATCCTAGAAAAGGATTTATTTTCATCTTATTTTTCTAAACTTATGGAGAGCATATTGCTTAATAGGTCTATGCTGACCCTTTTTTAGTTTGATGGCTACAAAATTCTTTTTGGAGAGAGAAAATGATTTATACAAACATTCTATGTAAAGAGCAATTATTTTTATTGATTAACAGAGTATAAGGCAAAATCCTCCTGAATTTAACAGTCTATTACAGGGTATGTGAACTAATAATCTATTTGATAAATTGAAAATTTTATGACTTTAAAAATAATTTTATTTTACATTTGGAATTTTATAATTTTGATTCAATGATCATTTAATTTGGACTCAGCAGAGTAGAAAAAGAACTTGTAGAAAATGAACTTACTGTGTTGAAAGTAAAAATGAATGTACTTATATAGCTATATTAATCAGATGATGGATAGATACATAGATAGAAAAATATCAGCCCCCTATGCTTACATAAATGAAGAGTGCCCAACAATAATTTCCTTTTAGATGGTAAAGTTACAGAATGAAAGAGTTAGAAGACAACAGATGTTACTTGTTCTAACATCTCACTAAGGTTCAGGGCCAACATATAGTTTCTCAAATTATGTTTAACTTAAATGATCTAAAATATATTCCTTATATTACACTAAATTCTGTTTCTTAGAAACTTCTGTTCTTTATATATTGAAGGTAATGTGTATTTCTAATGAGAGTATGTGAGATACTTCAAAGTAGTTTTTGTTTCTTACTAAAAATTTTTTTCCCGGGCCTAACATCTAGAGCTTAATCAGTTATGTACAAATAATATGATGTGTCAATTCCCACAATTTTTTGTATTTTGGTATGCAGTGCTAAAATTATAGTTGATTAGAGTAAGTCTAATTTATATCCACTTCCTGGAAATGTTTCTAAAATTAGAATACTGTAAAGAGATTAATATTTAACTTTAGCCCTCTCTCATTTAAAATATTTTTGGAGAGTAGAATACTGAGACCTTATTATTCCTTTGACTAATACACTGACAAGAGTTATAAGGTATATCCTTATCAATATAGACATTTCATATAAATATATTAATCCCTTAGGATAAGTTATCCTTAATGTTAGGGGAAGATAAAAATGGTAATAGTGACTTAACCATTTTTATCTTCCATTTTTACCATTTTTATCTTCCCCTAACCTTAACAGAAATAAGGAATAAAATTAAAAATAATTGTATAGCAATGTAGTAGTAGGACTTTCTCCTTCAATGATCCCAAGTTGTTTATCAACTAGTTTCAATTCAGAGCTTTCTATGTTGCCAACAATATACTAAATGCTGAGCAGAGATAAAAATGAAACATAAGACAAAGTTCTTGTCTTCAACGTTGTCACTGCTTTGGGGGGAAGACAAGGATAAAATTGAAACTATTAAGGAATATAATATATCTTTTAGACTATTGAGCATGCAGTGTGAACTTGAAAAGATAAATGCCTAGCATCTAATTTACTTAGAAATATGTCCACCTACTCTGTGTCTGGTGCTATCCTTTCATCATTAGTAATGTCACCCAATAATTAAAAACACATTTATAAGACAGCATGATGAGCAGTATGAAAAGTGTCCTTCATTGGAATAAAAATCCTAGTAAATGAAAGCAATACATGTTTTAAATTTAAATATATTAAATTTGTATCATATTATTCTCCAACTTGATCATTAAATTTATATTTGAGGGTTGGGATTTAGCTCAGTGTTGCCACTCCTGCCTCGCAAGTATAAGGTCCTGAGTTCGATCCCCAGTAGGAAAAATAAAATTTATGTTTGAGTTTCCGCAGTCTCCCTGCAATTTCTATAATAAACTGGAAAGTTCTTAATGTCCTTCTTATTTAATAATTAACAACTACATAACTCCTTTAACTCATTAAAGAAAAAGGTATTTGCAGTCAATACTAAATAATGGTGGTCAAGTCAGTATATGTGACTCATTAAAATATAGCAGACTAAGAATAAGCAGTAGCTATTATTAATGTATAAATATTACTTGAGAGTTATACTTTAAAGAAATCTATAAATGAATCACACAAATGTTGTCTCCCTTAGGATTTTAATTGTTCACTATGTCAGTTACTTATTATTTTGTAAGAACTTAGAGCAAACTCGGTGGCTTACAGCAATTAACATTTCTTATCCCACAGTCATCTGGATCAGAAATCCAGGATTCTGGCTCAGGCTCTCCCTTGAAGTTGTAATCAAATTCTCAGCCAGGTGGGTATTATGTCACTGTTTGACCAGTGATTTACCTCCAAACTAACTGACGTAAACATTGGCAATTCTCAAAAGACCTGCTTCCAAGATCATTCCTGTGATGCAAGTGATTCCCAGTTCCTCACTCCAGTGCTTGTCTGTGTGCTACTGAGTGTTCTTTCGAAGTGACTACTACTTTGGCCTCTCTGGAACTACTTCAGAAAATGCAGCTGGCTTCTCCTAAAACATGTGATTTGAGACAGTGAGAATGAGAGAGAGGATAGTTATGGTGGAGACTACAATCTTTAAAAAATTTAATGTCAGAACCCACAATGTGGGAAAAAAAATCTTCACCTGCTCTTCCTCAGACAAAGGTCTACTATCTCGAATCTATAAAGAACTTAAAAAGATCAGACCTCCCAAATTTAAAGACCCAATCAAAAAATGGGCATCTGAAATGAACAGACATTTCTCACACAAAGAAGTAGAAATAGCAAATAAATACATGAAAAAATGCTCAACATCACTGGTCATTCAAGATATGCAAATGAAAACAAAGCTGAGATTCCACTTCACTCCAGAAAGAATGACTGCTATCATGAAATCAACCAATAACAAATGCTGGCAGGGCTGTGGGGAAAGAGGAACCCTGATCCACTGCTGGTAGGAGTGTAGACTGGTGCAACCACTGTGGAAATCAGTATGGAGATACCTCAAAGAACTAGGACTGGAAGTCCCATTTGACCCCGCTATTTCACTGCTGGGGAACTTCACCAAAGAATTAAAAGAATCATACCACAGTGATATATGTGCACCCATGTTCATAGCAGCATAGTTTGTGATAGCTAAAACTTGGAAACAGCCCAAATGCCCATCAACTGGAGACTGGATAAAGAAAATGTGGTTTTTTTATAAAATGGAGTACTACTCAGCCATAAAAAATGAGAAATTAGAGACATTTATAGCTAAGTGGATGCACATTGAGGGAATACTCTTAAGTGAAATAAATAGGACACACATGTGTAAATACTGAATAGTTTCTCTGGTGTGAGAAACTGAAATTGTAAATAAGGACTAAATGTATAATAGGTAATATGAAATAGGAAGAAAAGGGGCAAAGGGGAAGGAAGTGGGAGGGCTAGGGGAAAGGATAGAAGGGAAAGGGATTAATATGAGAAAATGGAAAAATAGGAACAAAATCTTTGTAAATAGGGAGGAATGGAGGGGTTGAAGGGAGGGCTGGACAAGGGTGAAAAATAAGAACCAAGAGAGACTATGTAAAGGTGCAAATTTCCAATGATGAATGTCATTAAGTGTATACCTAAAATGTACCAGTGATTAGAATGAATAATCGATAATGTAAAATAGGAAGAAAAGGTCCAAAGGGGTACGGGTAGTGGGAGGGGCAGGGGAAAGGAAAGAAGGGAAAGGAAAAATGATGAGAAATGGAAAAAATGGAAATAAAGTCTTTGTAAATAGGGAAGGGTGGAGGGCATGAAGGGAGGGCTAGGAATGGGGAAAAAATAAGAACCAAGATGCATTATGTAAAGGTACAATTCCCAATGAGAAATGTAATTGTGTTGTATACCTACAATGTACCAATAAAAGAATTTAATACAAAAAAAAATTTAATGTCAGATGTGACATGTATTTGTTGCATTTGGTTCCCTAGAAGTCATTAAATCCAGTCTGCATTCAAAGAGAGGAATGCAGCTTCATCTCCTGAGGAAAGATGGACGTATCAAAGAATCTGTGACCAGTTTTGAAACAGCCACATGCAACTCCTAATTTTAACCTGTGAAATCTTTATAAAAATCATAGAAAGTTGCAAATATAATTTTTTGCATTTTATAGATATAGAAAATATGAAATGAAATATCTTAGACAAACATTACTGAAAAGGGTTTCTGTGATCAGAAATTTTCTTGTAATTCTTTTTAGAAGAATCTACTTCAAGATATGGATAGGAAGTCATGCAAATGGCATTATAAAGAAAAATACAACAATGTAATGATATATTTTATATTACTTAATTGTCCATGTAACTCACCAACCCCGAAGTGAAACATTATTTTAACATCAGGTAAAATGAAATGAGGGCAGCTGTTCTAATTAATCAAACTAAAAAGCTACTGGTAGCTTTATTGAAGGCATTACTTGATTAGAAAATATAATCTATACATATGATATTTTATAAATTCTAATTAATCTAATCAAAAGTCTATAAAAGTATAAATGTAAATTGTAAAATGTTTGACTTGTTTTTCTACAATTTTCATGTCATTAGATTTGTCAGTTGATGTTATAGAAGAAATTAACTTATGGATTCATATATTTGATATTAGGAAAACAATTTTAGAAAAATCTATTTGTCAATGAATTTTTTCTAATTAGCAAATTTCCAAGTTCTCAGGGAAAGCTTTGATGTTTTCAACTATGTTTTGCATTTCAAGAAACTTACATTTTATTTATATCAGCCCTGACTTTCTCCTATTTCTAGTCTTATCCCAATTTTTTGTCAGATGTGAATATTAGAATAAAAAACAACTACCACTAATTAATTCTACCATTATCATTGAACACAAAGAGGAATATTTGAGCAGTCAATTCATAGAAAAAGTACAACTTCAAATTGAAGAATAATTGTCAAACTTGTCCCTATTAGAAAAAAAGAAAGTTCTTTAAAGGAGTACTGTATATTAAAACATATTTGATTTAGATAAAATATTTTCTCTATAATTTTTATGACAATTACTTTTACTGAGTGCTTACCATCTGTCAAAGACTGTGCTAAGCACTTTAGGTATGACTTTTTAATCTGCTACCATGGAGTGCTGAGGTTAAACCTAATTTAAAAGGGAAACTGATCAATGATAAAGCAAAGTTTACAAAAATAAATTTTTCCTAACACCAGAGTTTAAATTTCTGCCAAACAGAAAATGTTGTTATTCTTTTATTGGTCTAATTTTGTTATTAAGGATCTTACACAAACAATATGGAGGAGAGCTTAAATCTAACAACTCCTTTATTTTAATAATTACTTTTTAACCCAAATTTCCTTATAGGATTTCATAAAAGATAGGAGAAAGACTGCGTGACTTTTAATCTTGATGTGTCTACTTTATTGGATTAAGAAAAGTGTAGCAGATTCATAAAGTGGGCTCCTGAGTGAGTCTGGGTGGGTTGCAGAGGTCATTTGGTCATAGGTCATTTAGAATTTATATATGGTACCTTGCCTTCTTCTCCTTGGCATTATTCCCCCAGTCAGCCAAACATGGACTGAATTCCTGAAATTAAACTGCTCCTCCTTTAAGTTGTGGTTGTTATGTATTGTGTCTCAGCTACAAGAAAGTTGACTAGTATAGCCAAGTGATACCAGAAGAGTGGTGTCTTTGATGTGAATGCACCTGATTATATGGTTTAGAAGCCTTTAAAACTTGTTTGCTAGAGGAGTTTGGAATAATTTGCAGATGTAGACCAGAGAACTTTCAGAGTGCAGTAAGCAGAGCCTGATAGATAGTTCTGGTAAGAACTCAGAACACTAGAATGTTGATAGAAATCTAAACAGCAAAGGCCAGGCTCAGGAAGTTTCAGTTGAGAACATGGGGTCAATTGGCATTTGGATTAGAGGCTGTGCATGTTCCATTCTGGAAAGGAATTTGTCTAACTTTTGTTCATATCCATTGCAGAAGACTGAGATTACGAGCAGTGAACAAATTAGTCTGGGGAACAAAATTTCAAGACACTGAACATTCAGGCTGTAGCATGGGTACTGTTGATGATATTTAGCCAAAGTTGTATTTAGAATTGGGGGCAAAGCTCACACCCAAAATCTTTCAAAAACTTAAATTCTGGCCCAGAAAGCATGCTGTATAAATTTGGGGCCAAAGAAGATATGGATGGTAAAAAAATAGTATTAAAAATCCCAAAATACTTGTAAAGAGAGAAGAAGAAAGATGCCTTAAGGACATCTCAGGAACCAGTCAGATCCCACCTACTTCAGAAGCAAGCATGTAAAAATGTCAACCTTTTATTTGAGAAGAGAGTCTGTTATACTCTTTCTTGACCAAGATGTAGTGGGATATTGATTTCCCAGGCTTCGCTTCATCGTAGTCAGCCATCTAGGTATTTAGAGAGGTTGATGCAACTATAGTCCAAGGAGGCATGACTAATTCTTCTGCTGATAGCAGACCTTGGCATTGTCCACATGATGCTGGCTCTATTGGCATGTCAAATAGAGGAGTTGAAGGGCCAGGAAACTTCCACCTAGATTTCAAAATAATCCCTTGAAGGACAAGCAAGGAGCCCTGAAAATGCAGTGCATGAAGCAATGGGGGTGAAACCAAAGGTAGGACTTTATGTTTTCCTTCTGGGTTTTGGTCTTACTTTGGTTTTGTTCTTTTCTATCCCCCCATTCTTTCTATTTGGAATGAAAATGTTTATCCTGTGCCATTGTATCTTGAAATTATGAACTTGTATTTTTTTCTTTTACAGAGGTTAACAGCTAAGAGTTTGCCTTGAGTCTCAGAAGTGACTTGGACTTGGATTTTTTTTTTTTTTTTTTTTTTTGGTACCGGGGATTGAATTTGGGTCCTTATGCTTGTGATGCAGATGGCAGAACCACTGAAATAAATCCCCAGCCCTGGACTTGGATTTTTTTAAAAAGTGATGGAACTGTTGAGATTTTGGGAAAGGAACTATTACATTTCCTCTTGTACAAGGAATAACTTTATCATGTCAAGTAGAATTATGAGCTTCCTGCTGTCTTAACTGAAGATTAAGTATGCTTTAATGTGATGTGTTTGCATATGAAGTTGACAGATGTTGGATTGTAACCATTAATCCTGATATGACAACTTCATTGGATTAAGAAATAACTTGTAGATTAGCAAAGCACTCTCCTCCACCACATTCTTCTGCCATGATAATCCTACCTTGGAGCCAGCTGACCATTGATGGAATTCCTTGAAAAATGTGAGCCAAACTAACCCTCTTTGCCTTAAAATGATATGTATCAGGTGTTGTGATTTCCACTTTGCATCCTATTTTTACCCTTTGGGAAAATCTTCTACTATATCCTAGTAGTTCAATGGAAAAATGATGATTTTCTGATAAGGGGCTAGGCCACTGTCCACTGAAAACTACATCTCAAACCACAGGATTGAATAATTCTAAGAATATGCTTTAAATCTACTATTCTATGCTTAGATAGCTAATTCCCAACATCTGTTTTTCTTGAGATGAATATAAATTTACATACTTCATTAATTAGTACTTCACTTCTCAAGGATAACTGAGATGCTGATTAATACTAAGAATAAAATTAGTGAATTTTGGTCTCTAGAATTTGTTCTTTGTTCAACATTTTTACATATTAATATTAAATTACTCTTATTATTCTTTTATATTCAAAATCTGTGCTGCATCTATAATTGTCACATTTTTAAATTTCTAATGCCATCTGACTTCTATTTCTTTATCAATGTCTTCACACTTCTGTCTACTATATCACTATTTAAATTAAATTGTGGTTTTTAAATTTTATTTGATCTTCATTTCCTAAAGTTTTTGTATGTGTTCTTTTTTTATGGCTTCTCTGCTTTTAATTATTTAGGCTGATTTATCTTTTATATCTTTCCAATTTCTTTAGGCATTTGGCTCATTTTTGTAACCATCTTTTCTTTTCCGTATAAGCATACAAGACAAATTCTATTCAAATTATCTTATCCACACATCCTTCAAGTTTTCTCATGGTATTTTCACTACAATTAATTTTTACATATTTTAATTTTCATTATGCTTTCTTCTTAGATCTTGGAAATATTTAGAAGTATCTTTGTAATTTTTGACTTACAGGTTTCTCAACATATTTTTCTGTTATTGCTTTCTAATACTTTCTACATTATATTTAGAATATGTTTCCTTAGTTTTTTTTTTTTTTTTTTGGTACCAGGGATTGAACTTGGGACCTTGTGCTTGCGAGGCAAGTGGTGGAACTCCTGAGCTAAATCCCTGGCCCTCCTTGGGTCTTTTAAAGTATTTTGAAATTTGAGATTTTCTTCATAGGCTATGATGTAGTCAGAGTTTATGAATAATGTGTATATGTATTTCAGAACAATGTGCACACTTTATTCTTAGGTGCAATGCTCTTTATATACACTTTATATAAAACTTGTTAAATGTATGGTCAAATGTTGCATACTTTGGCCAAATTTTTGACTGGTTTGATTATTATTCTAACAAATATTAATTTTTTTGATAACTTTTGAAATTTGTCATGATAATGGATATTTTGAGAGTTTATACTAATAGATCTAACTATTTTGGCTTGATATATTTTAAGGTTATTTTTAGCATAATTTGCATATTTTATTCTTCACCTTTTGGGAATATTAGACTTTGTAAAAGCTTTTATTTTATTAATGCAGCTAGACTTTTAATATATTAATATAGATAGAACCAATTGTTTTTCCTTCTATGTTTTCAACCTTTCTTGTACTTGAAGTTTAGGTGTATTACTTATAAACAAGATATAATTGTGCCACTTTTTCCATCTAACAGTATACTATCTGTTTTCTGGTTAGTGATTTATATTTTTATGTGTAGTATTTTAAAATATATTTTTGACATTGCATTTTTATATATTTACAGTATAAAATGTGACATTTTAATAGATCTATATAATATGTAATGATCAGCTTAGATAATTTGTATATCTAAAACCTTAGACCTATATCATTTCTTCGTGTCAGGAATATTCAAAATGCTTTCTATAGGCTATTTTGATATGTTCATTTATTATCAATCACAGTTAACAAGTTGTGCTATAGAACATTAAGTTATTCTTCCCATGTACCTACGTCCCATTAACCATGTCTCTTCATCTTTCCCTCACCCACACCTTCCCCAGGGTACTACTAATTTTAACTCATATTTGAAATTTTACCTTATACTTTCTACTTCACCTATTGATTTTTGCCTTTATTTATTCTTTGGAATTTTAAAATATATTCATTTGTTTTATTAGTTTTCTTCTCATTAGAACAGTATTTAGTATTTTTTTGATTCTATGATTTATGATTTATTTTATGATTTTATGATTCTATGATTTATTTTATGATTCCATATTTTACTATGTAGATGATGTTTGTATTGATTTTTTTTGTTGTTTAACAACTTATGCATTCATTACTACTTTTTTGTAAGCTAGAACATTGCTCTGGGATAATGTTCATTTTTTATAAAAGTGCACCTCTAAGATTTAGAGGCTAATTTAGTGACAGTTGCTTTTTGAAAAACCAGCATTATTCTACCTGAAACTTTACTTTTTTCACTCCCATTCTTGAAAGGAAATTTTAAGAAGCAAAAAACACCAGAGTGACAGTTTTTTCTCCATCTTCCCAACACTTTGACAACATTATTTCTTTGTTTTCTTATTCTATTGTTTCTATTGAAAACTCTATTATTGGACTAGTTGTCAGTTACTTCTAATCTTCAAGTAACTCACTGATGATTCATGAGGTTTCACCTCATTGGTGATGATTTTTCTTAATTCTCAAGAGCTCAGAACTCCATAAGAAGGTTTTGTTTTTGCTTTTATCTATTATCTTTTTGTTGTCAAGTGCCTTCGAAATATTTGATTTCTCTATTCCAGGAACTTTATATCCTTCAGTCTTTGCTTTTATTTAGAACTTTGAGAGTTACTTTAATGTTGCTAAGCCCTGGATACTTTATTCTTGAAAATATGGACAATAGTTATAACTCCCAAAACAGAATTGGGTTATTTCATGTATTAAATGGGCTAATAAATATAAAAGAATGAAGTTACTAAAAAGACATGCATGCTATCATGCTATTCAACTTAAAACATACTATAAATGACTGAGGAGAATGCCATTTATTTAATCATACACTACTAAATTTCTTATTTTAAATAATAAAAATTAGCATAATATTAATTTGTAATACTAATGAAGATTTAAACTCACTGACATGAGCTTTTCTCTCCTAAATTTCATTTCTATCCTCCACTGTGCCTGCCACAGTGCTTCATACATAGCAGTTCTAATTATAAATTTAATACTTTTCATAACATTTTTATTTATCTAGTGTTATTCCACTTATACATTCTCCAGACTGCTTTGCAATTTATTCCATTCTTAGAATAGTATTCATTTTCTTTCAAAACACATTTCCTTTAAGAATGGATTTAATGGATATCATACTATTGAGTTTTATCTTTATTAAGTAAATAAAAACTAAATTCCTTGGTTGTAAATGCTAGAAATTCTAGCCATAAAGAAAGGTAGTAGAAAATTTGAGTTCTGTGAAAAATAAAGAACATCAAGTTAAAATAAATTAACTTATTTCTGAAAGCAAAGTTTTTAAAACATATTTTTGTATATATCAAGCCACATTCATTTTACCAACATTCTGTTTTCATTTCATTTCTGTTTGGTTTTTCTTAATTCTAGTACTGGTACTGAGGATCAAACCCAGGACCTTTGCAGTGAACTCCCTGACCTTTTTGTATTGAGATAAGAGTCCCACTAAGTCACAAGGTTGCCCCAGCTGGACTCACGTTTACTTGCTTCTTGCTTCTTGCTTCTTGCCTCAGCCTCCCTGAGTGTCACATGCCAGCATAACAGGCATGTACTACCACATCTGGCTGCCAACATTATTTTGTGGTCTTTATTTTTAATCAGCTGGAATTCTGAGACCTGGCCTTGAGGTGGGGAGTGTAAAAACTGGTTGAGATTTTCTTAAGAAAATACCTAATTATCTCTTCTACCATAGACACATAAAATTTAATCACATGCAGAATCTGTGATTTAATCATCAATATCTTAAACATTTTCACATTGTAGGTCTTGCATATTTCTTATTCTTCTAATTACAGTGTTATCTAGCAATTATATATTATATATATTAATATAGAGATGACACAATCATCCATTTTTCAATTACCTATATAAGGAAGTTGTTCTACAAAGTAGTCAATATTCAATCTCTGTTGCTTATGTGCCGTGAATTGAAGAATGTAAAACTATTTTCCAAATGTTAAGTCTAGTTTTCTCTCCTCTATATATTATATCAAAATCTACGTTATTTGCCCGGTGGGAAATAAAGTCAGTTGTATCTTTTTGTAAGGGGCTCAAATTCTGTAAACAGTACACAGCCAAAAGGGCCATTATCAAGTTTGGTAAAGTGGTGGAGAGCTTTTCATTACTCTAATCTCATTTTTATAAAATTTGATTTTATCATTCCAGAAATCATACTGTTTAGCAGTTAGAAATAAGAAATAAATAGTTTCTGGTAAAAAATGCATTCATGTTCTGTAGTCTTGAAAATTTTTCTTCTTTGTTAAAATACTAAAACACATAGAAAAATTAAAAGCTCTTAATGACAACTTATTTTTAACAACATATTATAATTTTACATTTTGATTGTTGAGATTACAAGAATAAGACACAGTTTTTATTTAGGTTTCAGGACACTTTACTAAGCACTTTTAAGGTCTTCCACACTCTGGCTCAATTAACAAAAAAATTTTTTCTAATCCTTTTCAGCTGAGTATGGTGATGTTTCTACAGAGTAAAACATAGCTATAGACAGTAATGATTGAGTATTCATTTTAATTCTTCCTTGACTAACTGCAGGATTGAAAATAATAATGAAATATCATTATCTCTTCCACACAAATGTGAACAACTTGTGCTGAACACCAAGAGTTTTCTAATAAAAATGAGCCTCTCTCTTTCAGGTCCCTGTGCTTGGTAGCTGGTACTTTTATTTTATGGATGAATTTTCAGTCCAATTAATTTCCTGGTGCCTTTTGAAAGAGGCCTTTGGCCATATAATGACAAGGAAAAATTTGCCTTCTATCATGCTCCATAGACACAAGTATATTGATGAGTGCATTAGCAAATGCAGTTAGCAACAGAGTATCTGGGATCAGTCTTTGAGTAATTCATCCTCTCTGACACCCTTTGCAAAGGGAATCCCTCCTGAGAGAAGCAGCACCTCTGGTTTCCTTCTGAATATGCATTTGCATGATCAGAATGTTGGCGAGGGGGGGAGGATGGTTCATTTCCAACAAAACAAAATACTAGTCAGGCTCCATCTCTGTTATTTATGTATTAATGAGCTTTCCTGTTTCTGGGACAGTAAACCTGATACCTACAATTTCATGAAGGAGAGGTTTAATTTGGCTCATGTTTTGGGCATTGCAGTCCATGATTGGCTGGCTTCAAGGCAGAAACTGCATCGTGGAAGGGCATGCTGTAAGATGTTGTTCACCTCATGGCAGGTAGAAAGCAGAGGAAGAGAGAAGCCAGGGAGGTAGTTATGTCCTCTAAAGGTATATCAATAGTGAATCATCTCTTCACACCAAGTTAGCATATTCACTTATGAATTCATTGATGAATTGATCCACTGATGAATATAGCATTTCCATTTTTCAATCACCTGCCAAAGACCCTATTTCTAAATACGCAAGATGGAGGTGGTGCCGTCCAGATCTAAATGATAATATTTCACCTGTGGCTCTCAAAGGCTCATGTTCTTCTCACACAAAACACTTTTTTTCCTTAAATTCTTTTATTGGTACATTTTAGGTATACAATACATTTACATTTATCACTGGGTGCTTGTACCTTTACATGACGTATCTTGGTTCTTATTTTTTCCCCATTCCCTGTCCTCCCTTCACTCCCTCTACCCTTCCCTATTTACAAAAACTTTCCATTTTTTCCTTTTCTCATAATTTTTCCTTTCCCTTCTTTCCTTTCCCCTTCCCCTCCCACTTCCCTTACCCCTTTGGACCTTTTCTTCCTATTTCAAATTATCAATTATTCATTTTAATCATTTTAATCCTTATTTACACTTTCAGTTTGATCCCCCTCTAAGAGTCTCCAAATGAAAGTTCCCTGTGAGACTGAAGGTAAAATCTTAAATGTGAGCCTCTTGTAAAATAGTATTTCCATTACAAAAGGAGCCAGTGAAGGAATAGAAAGGAAATGGACCAAACAAAAATGAAAACCAGGAGGGAAAACATTAAATCCAGTAGCTCCACGTCTGGTACATCTGGCAGGTTGTGGCCAGATGTTAATTCAAAAGGGCTTCGGGAACCCTGTTCATTTGGTCTAGCTGTAATCCACATGGCTTCTCTACTGGGCTGGCTCCACTAACTGCCTGCACCTTTCCTTTGCAGATGTTCCTGATATTTCTAGCTTCCTGGTATCTCCACTTCACCTGTGGCCTTACTCTCACAGCTTCATACATTGCTCTCTTGGGGGCTCCTTGCCTCACCTTCCAGGCGTTTATTTGAGTGGAAGCCTTCATGACCTCACAACTCTTGGTTCCTACGTACTTAAAATATCATCAATATGGGGATGATATCAAGGCCTGCTACCAGCTATCACAGTAGCCTTGCCTTTTCAACCATGGCTATAAAGACTTTTGAGTGCCTGAATTGCTAACTTTGGTAAAACATTGCATTGGGTGGCCCTAAAAAGCAGGGAATCCCAGGGCTCTCTTCTCAAACTGAAATCTTTTAAAGAAATTTAACCTTTTTAACACCCTTGAGCTAGTGATGGGTGGGGTTTGGCTATTTCCTAAAATGCCCTCAAAGCATCTTTCCTATTGTTCCAATACAAAGTATTTGGCTCTTTTAGTGGTGCTAATCTCTTTAGCAACTACCTCAATATTTTTCCCAACTTTAAATGCAATTCCTTTTGGGCCAAAATTTAAGATTTTCAAGTTTTTTGCTCTACATTTTGTCCCCAAGTCTCAGTATCAATTTGGCTAAAAACAGCCAACAGTATAGATTTCACAGCCTGAATATTTGGCTGTCTTGAATGTTCCTTTGTCAGATTAATTAGTCCACACTCCTGCAAAGTCTCATGATATGTGAAAAATGTGGACAAGTTCCTTGTGTGAATATAAAATGCATTCCCTTTAGGGAATTCCCTAGAATATAAAATGAATTTCCTCTAGTCTTTTTTCCTCAATTGAAACATTACGAGCTTGGCCTTTACTGTCCATATTTCTATCAAAATTCTGATGATCTTAGCTCTAACTTGAATCAACCATTCTTTTCTGCTTACAGTAAGTCACTGGCTTATGAATAAGTTCCATTCCACAAGATCGTTTGTAAGTTAGATTCATTTGTAAGCCTCACAAACTGAGCCTTATATACTTTTGACAGAAATATATAGGGCAAAGCATAAAAAAGCCAAACATACACACACAAATATTGTGAAACTATTTTTTTACTTTTACAGTTACCTTAAAATGATGGTACAGTACATTACCAGAACCTGCACATACAGTATAAAAATGACAAAACAAACAACTTCTACTATCTTTTTATTTCGGTCCAATTTCTCAATTATTTTCACTTTCGTTTCCATGGTTATTGCTTTGTGCTTCCTAGCAGTTCCCTCCATATCACCACGGCTTTTCCTCTTGCTGTGGGACATCTTGGGCTCTGTACAGCCGTGTAGTATTGTACTGTACAGTAAGCACACAGCAGGACAACTGTGACAATGTGTGGTAGACACATGAGCTATTTCCCTGACCTGTTCACATATATAAATGTCCACAATGCAAGGTCTGTTATTATCTGTGAAAGTTTGCAACTCAAATGCTGGTAAGTCAGGGATTTACTGTATTGCATTCTCATGCTCCTCTGGCCCTCATCTCTAATCATTTCCAAGCTCCTCCCACAAACTGATTCCAAAGGCTTCTAAACCACAATGTCGAATTCAGTCACAGCAATGACCCCACTTCTCTGGTATCTATTTCCAGGATCAGTCAGGCTAGGGAGGCCCTGTCTCAAAATGAAAACTAAAAAAATAAAGGGCTGGAGACATATTTCAGTGTGAAGGCTCTGGGTTCCATCCCCAGTACTAAACAAGAAAATTCCTGAAGGTCGGAAGGTGTGTCTTAACTTCCTAGGCACCTTAGGGCCTTATGAGATGACACTCCACATACTAAGTAAACCAGATAAATTATATAACACTATATTCTAATTTGTAAGAGCAACTTGCTATGCTGGATTTCTCAGTGGGATCTTTTTGAAAGAAATCTTATTTTTGTAGGATTTGTGAAGTATAAAATCATGAATGTGGGCCCGCATCTTATTTTCAAGTTAGTGTTTGTCACAAGAACTGTAGGAAATACTTGATAAAAACAGCATTTACTTTATTGAAATCACTAATGGCTTTTTTATGGGAAACTATTTCTTTTGAAGGCAAATGGTATGAACAATGACATTTTCCTTTATTTTACTACTCCCTTTGTTCTTAAAGCTTTCTTTAAGAAACATTCCAATTCATCTTGTTAGAATCTGTTTACTGACAAAGGTAAATACAAAAAGACAAAAATGAAAGTAGTAATTTTGCCTTGAAAGAAAAAATCAGATTAGTGCAAGGTTTGATGTCACTTTAAAGTGTATTAAAATGTGACTATAACCATCTGTCTAAAACATATTTTGCAGGGCCTGTTCTCTATATTTACTTGAGATTATATGTGACTGTACTTAACCAATGGTTCTACTAAGATCAAAATACAAATTTTCATTATGGATCACAAACTATTTATCATCTACAGCTACTTTTAAAGTCAGATGTCTTCTAATTATATTCTTATATGTTCTTGTAGTTTGCAGGTCTTTGCGATTTTGTGTTTACAATATAAGTAAAAGTCACTAGATGGATAACTTGTTTTTGGGAACAGGGACCTGACAAAACATTTCAAAGTTTATATTATATTATATTACATTAGGAGCTCATTACCACTAATAAATAAATTCTTATAATATCTCTTATCGAGGTATCACACTGTAATTAGTAATGTTAATAGTTTATCATAAAAAATCCCTCTTGTGAACAAATGCAGTCAAAATTCAGTATATATGGTACTATATCTAGGTATCAGTATGCCCCCCTTACAAAGGTTGTCCCTCACTGGTCTCTCTCAGTTCAATGTCTATACATTATTTGGGTCACTTTGCATAGTCAATAAATATTTTCTGAAATAAACACAAAATACTTTTGCTAAATGTCTGTTTGATCAGAATAATTATTTACTTTTAAGCTAGTTATTATTTTCTGATTAAAAATTATTAATATTTGAATATTACAGAAATGAATACAGTTTAAAAAGGAAAAGCTTCTAAGATTTCACCATCCAATTAATAGAATTCATATTTGTGGGTTTTTTTTTTTTAGTACTAGGGATCAAACTCAGGACCTTCTTATGAGGCAGGTGGCAGAACCACTGAGCTAAATTCCTGGCCCAATACAATTCATATTTGATGCATGTGGCAGCATTGACTAACTTTGTGATCTGCCCAGGGAATTGGCACACACTCCTGTGTGTATCTGGGTGTGTCATAAAGGCCTGGCCTTGGGATCTATGTGTGGTCTTTTGATCCTTTCTCTCTGGCATTGTTCTCCTACCTTGCTTCCTGGCTGTCATGAACTTAGCAACTTTGCTCTTCCAAGTCCTTCCATTGTGATTCATCTGCCTTGGAACTAGTCTATTATAAAGACTAAAACCTTGAGCAAATTAAACTTTTGGTTTTTAAAATTGTAGGTGTCAGGCATTGCATCTCAGTGATAAAGCAGACTAATACAATGCATATGCAATATTCTTATCCTATTTTATATGCAGGATGTAGACTTCACTCTATACCTTTCAACTCCTTTGAGTATGATCAACCCCCACTGAAAGCAGTGAGGATTTATCAGGTTAGATAATCAAGCCACTTTTTAAGATCTTTTCCTTAGTAACAAGAATTGCAGACTTAGGGTTCTTATATGGCAATAGCCCCCCAAGAGGAACAGGTTATGCACCATGGATTCTCCAGTTGAGAGTCTTTTTGCTAGGTAAGACCAAGTGAATGAGAACAATAGCTACTAAAAAAGGTTCCTGACCCTGGCAATTACACAGACTCAGCATGGTAATCTTTATTTAACACTCATGTCATCATCATCCTCATTCTCTAATGTCCTCTGTTCTCTAATATCCAACTTCCTTTTAAAACCTCAGCCAAAGTGAAGTAGTTTTAATATATGCTACTTCTCTTATGATAATTTTTGACATCATTTCCAGATGACTTTTCTCACTGTTACTTACATAAACATTATCATATTATTACCTAAAAAAGACACACCTATCAAAAGGCATCAGAGAGAGTACTAATTCAATTGAGACTTTAGTGAGTCACTAACATTTTTGACTGCTCCTCAATTGTACATTTGGCTTTGCTCAAGCTTATACATTGCTATTATGAAAATATAATGTGATGTCCCTTTTCTTCTCCTTTAATTTTGATGAGGACCTCAACATGAGATCTTGTTCACAAATTTTTTTTTTTTTTTTTTTGGTGCCAGGGATTGAACTTGGATCCTTACATTTGCGCAGCAGGCGGCAAAACCACTGAGGTAAATCCTCAGCCCCTTGTTCACAAATTTTTAAGGGCAAAATGCAGTATTGTTAACAATACACACAATATTGTACAACAGAGCCCTAGAACTTATTCATCTTCCACAACGGTAACTTTATAACCATTTAACAATAATTTCTCTTATTTTTCTCCCCAAATTCTGGGAATTACCTTTCTGTTTTGTGTTTCTATGAGTTGATTAGTGACTGGGCTAGTTCACTTAGCAAAATTTCTTCCAAGTTTACCCATGTTGATGCATATTGTAGGATTACCTGATTTTTTAAAGCACATAATGAAAATAAAATATACTTTATTTTATGAATTATACTGTTAGAGTAAAGCAAATGTTTTCAGGTGGAGAAGCTTCAGCATATCTGTCCTCTCTCTTTACTTTAAAGAAGTAAGCTGAGTTATGTGAGTATGAGAGAAGAAACTGCGAAAGCCCACCTTGCCCTGACTCCTCTTTTTTTTCTGGATCTGTCAGAAGGATGAGAAGATTGGCCCACAATTTCCCTGTGCTACCTAGGGCTTAGATGGCACCACTCAGGAATGAACTATTAGAGTGCTCATCTAATCTGCATCTTCCAATAACACTCATCCACATTAAGTTGACATTTTGGTATTTATCTGTCTCCCATTTCAATTTTTTAATTTGTTCTAAGCTCAGGTAGGAAAGAGGGAATTAATATTAAATCTCTTACATCTCAACAAGTTGGTTTGCCACGAACATTGAAAAGCATATGGAGTTGAAATCTCAAGACCAAAGAAAAACCTGCAAAAAGCAAAGTTTCTGGTATGAGGTGGATAGTTATAGGAAATGAAGACCACTGTGTTTTGGTAAATGAGCTTAAGTTTTGGATTTGACTTTGAATGGTCTCTGAAGCCTCTGGTGGCTTTGATCATATATTTGGATGGCTTATATAAGCAGACATTATGTAAATGCAAATACAAGATATTTACTTTCTAATAAATGCAAAGTGAAGGGTCCTTACTGAACATGAACTTCCAAGATGGTACAAAGTACTAACATTCAGGACTCAATAATCTGGGTTAATGCTAATTTGGGGATGTAAACTGCCAGAGTTGAACCTTCAACTATCTTGTGTGAACTTGCAAGCCAGGCTGAAATAGGGATTAAGTAGTTTTTGACATGGGGTAGGAAAATATTTGTCATTTTATATTATACCTCAAGTTGGAGTAGCAGGAATTTAAATTTGAGAAAACGACTACATTTTGCTTCAAAGGATACAACTGAATGAAAAGGCAATCTATGCACTGGGAGAAAGTGTTTGCAAATCAAAAATTTGACAAGGGGTTAATGTCTAGAGCACACAAAACATTCACCACTCAGTGAAAAGATGAGCGAAAGACTTGAATAAATATTTCATATATTCATTGAATATAAAATGTGCAGATGATCAGTAAAAATTTTAAAAGGTACTCACTATCACTAATAACCAGACAAATGCAAATCAAAACCACAGTAAAATATCCCTTCACACCCATCAGGGTGGCTACTATAAAAAAACAACAAAATAACAAATGTTGGTGAGAATGCGGAGAAACTGGAATACTTACACACTATTGATGTGACTGTAAAATGATGAAATTGCTATGGAACTTGGAAATGGTACAGTCCTAAAATATTAAAAACACAATTACCATATGACCCAACAATACCACTTCTATGAATACACTCCAGGAATTAAAAGCAGGATCTTGAAGGGATAATTGTACCTCCACGTTCACATCAGCAATATTCAAAATAGTCAAGAAGTACAACCAATGCAAATGTCCACAGACAATGAATAAACAATGTTCCATACACATACAATGGAGAATTTTTCAAACTTAAGAATATCCTGTCACATGTTTACAATTATAAATGAAACTTGAGGACTTAATTCTAGGTGAAATGAGTCAGTAATAAATGATAGATACTATATATAATTCCACTTATCTGAGATAAATAAAATAGTTAAAGTCATAGAAACAGAAAGCAGAATGGTGGATATCAGGGGTTTCAGGGAGAGAAAAAAAGAGAATTTGTTATTTAACGGTTATAGAGTTTCATGTTTACAGAATAAAAAATTCTGGAAATCTGTTTCACACCAATGTGCATATAGTTAACACTATGGAACTGTATATTTAAAAATGGTTAAGATGGTAAATTTTATGTAATTGTTTTTACTATAATGAGAAAATGTGCTATATTCCACATAGACTATGCAATTCTGACTGCAGAAGTTCTAGCTATAACTATATTAGTGCCAGGGCACTATGGCCTACACATATTCAGTTGCTTTCTACATTATTTGAATTGTATTTAGACAATAAGAAGAGTTTTTCTTGGTTTTATGCCTTATGAATAGTATTGGGAGCCACCCCATACCATGTATTTGCCGAAGCTGGATTTATTTAATCATTTAAATCAATGTCTTTCATTCATTAGAGACTCATTTATATAGAGATATTAGAGACTCAAGTCTTTGTTTCACCCACAGGAGGATTCTAGATTTTTAAAATACATACATTAGAAAAATAAGAAACTTTTATATTTTGTTAGTATATGTTTGATACACAGCAATTACATTCATCTTGGAAAGTTGGTATATATGTATATCACATCTTAATCAATTTTACAATCTTTTCCCCTTCCTGATTTCCAATTTCTTCTCATTTCCAGAGCCCTTTCCCATAAACTTTCATTTCCTTGGGTGGAGGTTGAGATAGTGCAATCAATGAAACAATTATAGATCATAGAATTGATATTTTTTTGTAGGGAACAAAAGCTAGAGGCATGTTAGAAAAACAAACATGTGGGATGAGCACAAAGGAAAAATAAAAGAAATAAAGTTTCCTTCTATGTGTTCAGAAACTAAAGAGACCAAGTTGAGAAACAGACATATCTATTAGGTCGTCACGAGTCTTCAAGAAAAAAGGAGAAAATCATTCAGGTAGAGAAAACATTAAGTATATCCCACAACTGAATAAGAAAATGATAGAGTATAAATAAATGTACAGTGATCAATACTGGGATCAAACTTCAGCAAAATAATATCTTGAAAAATAAATATCAGCTCTATTACCTTCAATACTTTCCAGGACACAGCTTCTGAAACACCAACAGAAGTTGTAGCACTTGATGAAGCTGATGGGAATTACTTTTCATAGACATACAGACTTGGAGCACCAATCCTGGAAGGTAGGTTTCATAGTTCTGAGCAATCTTATTATTGCAGTCACTGAAGGCAAAGACTCACATAAGGAAATAAAAATTGCACTAAGAAAGAAGGCCCTGAAACACAAGTTTCAGTGTATTAATGATTTAAAATGTGTCCATTACATGTACCAAATATCCAAAATGAATGTAAACATGTTATGAATATTACATAATAATAATAATTATTATTATGATTAAAATGTGGAAAGGGATCTAGAGATGAAAGGACCTGTGGAAGGGAAAGGGGGAAGAGAATCAAGACATTTTGAGGACATGTATCTAAAACTATCTATAAACTTCATGTACTATAAACGTATACTAATAAGATAAAAATCAAAAAAAAAGAAAAAAAGAAAATTAAGAGACTCTAATATGTTCATCAAACAGAATTGCTGGGGACTTCTCAGATCCTCAAACACCTGTGAGGGGGACGAACAACAGGGAATAAGAGAGACAGAGACAATATTCAAAGTACAAGGGGACAAGAAGAAATCTGGCTCTAGTGCACAGACTCCACAGTCTCTCCAGTGGACCCAATTTTATCAGCAAGAGAGATGCATAGGGGGAAGGGATCATGTGTCATTCATGGAACAGTGATGGTTGAAAAGATATTTTGAAAAATAGGGAGCAGGTTAAACTTTCACAAGGGGAGTATGTGAAAGGGGAAGAGGGTCTTCCCTGTACCCGGATGCCTGCCCACACTAATAAGGAACTAGCATTCTTTTACATTGTCCTCAGCAGATTTTATCTTGTCATGGGAGTACTGTGATTCTGAGCATTCTCCCCACAACCAGAAAGTATGCAGCCTTCTGCATGCTTTTCTGTTTCCCAAGGAATTGGCCTCCCAAGTCACATTGGCCTCAGGACTGTGGGGCAGAAGTCACACACTCTGGACCCCAATAATTCCTCACATAGCCTAATCCTCAACAAAGAATGGTAGCTCAGTTGATGTCAGCATGATAGGTTGCAGATTTTAGTACCTCCTATAGTTAAGCCAGCGAGTATCCACAGCCAAGAACAGTTTTGTGAAAGTCTCAAAACCTGGTAATAGGACTAAGACACTTTTGTGGACCATGTGAAATTAAATTGAAATAAAACACAAAAGGGTAAAAGGAATGGTCCAACTTGACTGCTTTGTCACATTGGCATAGTACCACAAAAAGAAAATTACCCTGGGCTCATGGTTTCTACACTCAGAAAAGAGAGACTAACACAGACATCCCAAAATTTTGGGATGCTATCCAGAAGGCCCACTCTTGTCTTGCCTCAGAGAAAACACTGGTGTTACTAGAAGCTGGGTTAAACACCCTGGAGCTGGTTATAAAGGGGAGCAGGCCTCAGAACTAGCTGCACAAGGAACTATTTTCCCACCAGTTATGATGCTCTATCAGAGATACTAGCCAATGGCACTCTTTATCCCAAAGCTGAGTGAGTGATCATTACAAAAAGTACAATGTACTTTTTCTTTTTTCTTTTTTTTTTTAATTAAATTCTTTTATTGGTACGTTTTAGGTATACAACACAATTACATTTCTCATTGGGAATTGCACCTTTACATAATGCATCTTGGTTCTTATTTTTTCCCCATTCCTAGCCCTCCCTTCACCCCCTCCACCCTTCCCTATTTACAAAGACTTTATTTTCATTTTTTCCATTTCTCATCATTTTTCCTTTCCCTTCTTTCCTTTCCCCTGCCCCTCCCACTACCCCTTCCCCTTTGGGCCTTTTCTTCCTATTTTACATTTTCTATTATTCATTCTAATCATTGGTACACAATGTACTTTTTCAAAGTAGTAGGAAAAAAAATAAAAATTGAGTGGAACCACAAAGGACTGAATTGCCCAAGCAATTTTGTGCCAAAAGAAAAAAGCAGAATACATCATATTACTTGATTTCAAAATATGCTGTAAAGTTATTATAACCAAAACAGCGCAATACTAACAAAAACTGACCCATAGCCCAATGGAATGAATAAAGTAGTTCAGGAATAAATTCGTGCACTTATGATCAGTTTCTATTCTATGAACATAATTAGTATATTACTCAGTGTTTCCCATTTTTTTTTTAAAAAAAATCTACCTAACACCCACAACTAAAAGCAGAAGTTTATTTTGCCTCATGATTTTAGTCTATGGTCTGATGGTTGTAGGCTGATGGAGTGGCATGGAAGAGGACAGTTGCTCAACCCATGGCATTTGGGAAGCCAAAAGCATGGGAGAACACAAGAGTTGAAAGGGGTAGATATAGTTGCCAAATTCATGCTGCCATGATCCACTGCCTATAGTTATGCCCCACCTCCTAATAGTCCATTCAACTATGCACTTATCAATGGGTTAAAGCATCAGTTGCACTGAGCACCTTCATAATCCAATCACCTCTATGTGAGTCTCTTAATCCAATCAAGTTGATGATCAAAATTCATGAGCACAAAGAAGAAAGAACAGTCTCTTCAATAAATGATGATAGGAAAACTGGACAATCACAGGTAAAAGAATGAAATAGAACTTTTTCACACCTCACAAAAATGAACTTTACACTATTTAGAGTTAAGAATAAAACCTGCAGTGGAAAACCAGGGGAAAAGCTTTATCACATTTGTAAAGGTAGTGATTTTTTGGGTATGACCTCAAATCTACCAGCAACAGAAACAAAACCAGAAAATTTAATTGTGTCTAATTTAAAGTTATCTGTATAAAAAAGGAAACAAAACAATGATGAGAAAAACCTACAGAGGGAAAATATTTGAAAATAGTACATTTAGTGATAGGTCAATATCCAAAATATATAAGAAGCTCAACCAACTAAATAACAAAAAGACAAAAAACTCAATTTAAATATAGATAAAGGGCTTGAATAGAGATTTCTTAAAAGAAGATGCACAAATGGCCAACAGGTTTACAAAAAAAGATGCTCTACATCAGTAATCATCAGGCAGTGAAAGTTAAAGTCATAATTAGACTTCACCTCATACCTTCTTGAACAAGAAGTAATTTTGTCACATGATAACATTAATGACCAGAGAGAACACTATAATAAATGAAATAAGTCAGGTACAGAAAGACTTAGATGTGAAATATAATAGTTTAAGAAGTAGAAACTAGAATAATGGTCCTTACTAGAGATTGGAATCACAGAGGCTGACTCCCTCCCAAGGAGGCTGAAATTTAGTAAAAGTTACAATATTTGGATGAGATAGGAGTTTTTCAAGATCTATTACACATCAAGGTGACCTTAGTTAACAGAAATGTACATTTAAA
The DNA here is from genome assembly GCF_053883595.1 of Heterocephalus glaber. Taxonomy (NCBI): domain Eukaryota; kingdom Metazoa; phylum Chordata; class Mammalia; order Rodentia; family Bathyergidae; genus Heterocephalus; species Heterocephalus glaber. The sequence goes on from NW_028258325.1 coordinate 29,689,426, forward strand.
AATTTCTAAGGAAAAATATTTTAAATGTTCTTGATATAAATAAGAAAAATATGTATGGGTATGTTAATTATCTTGATATAATAATTCCACAACAAATATAATATATGTATATATATATCAAAACATCACATTGCATGCTATGAATATAGAAAAGTACTATTTGCCAATTAAAAATAAAAGTAAGTTAAAGAGTATGAATGTCACCTCAAAGTAGAACTGATAACTGGAGGCCCTTTTATTAACTATTTCAAAAGTTACAAGAACAAAAAAAAATATTTCAGTCACTATTTTCTGAGAAAACAGCAAGAACAAATGAATTTCTCTGGGATATATACAACATAACATTCATCCCTTATTGGGAGATTTCTCCCAACTGAGTTTAATTGCATTGGTGACTAACGCATATTGATTGAAATCCTAGTGAGTCTTTTTAAAGAAAATTTATCCTGACATTTGTTCAAGCAATAAGGAAAAATTTACTCAGGGATCTTGTGACAGGTGTCAAGACTATTGCAAGAGAGGAGAAAGATCAAGCTGAACTTGAAATACAGCAGTGACAAGTATGGAGAGTTACAGCCAATCAGCAGAATGATGGGTCAGTGGATGCAAAATTATGAAGAGGAGACATCACTCATAGCAAAATCTCGCTAAATTGACTTAGCAGAACACTTTGCAAAGACTGGCCAGGTGGTTATGACAGAGTCGGAGACCAACAGAGGGCAAACAAACTCCTCAGCTCTTAACCTGTTACTCATCAAGAGTATGATTTGCACTTTTTCTGAGGAAGTAAAAGGCTTAAGACTTTTTAAAGAAAATAATCACTCTTGTGCCTACCAATGCCCAATAGGTAAATAAAGCAGAACAAAGCTCTACTTACATTTTGTATGTTTCTTTTATTATCTTAAAACTTTGAGTTAGATCTTTGCTCAGCTCTACATACAAGCATGCTAATAATTTAGGGATAGTCTCTCTAATAGTTAGCAAACCAAGTTGATTAGCCCCAAATTTACATAACCTCTCTCATTCTCCTTCAGCTTTGAGAACACCAAGGTAAGAGATTTACTGAAATATTCACTATTCCCAAAAGTCTCTAGTCATTGCTCTACACCTGCAGTTATCTTGGATTCAAGCAGAGCCTCCACAAGACTGAGACCTTCCTAAGCAACGATGATCATCTCATGGAGACCGAATTGCCCTGTCCAGAAATAAGGACTTGGAACTGTCTTGCAAAATAGAACTGAGATAATAAGCACTCAGACTCTAGGACACCTCAGCAAATGCATGAAACCTGGCATAATTTCTTTTGCGAATGAACCAATTTCATTTTCTTCATCAGATCTGTGTCCCCCTCAGTTTCTCAAGCCAAAGTCAGTTTCCTATTTTCTCTTATTTTGCCTAGTAAATCTCCCTATATCTCACACTGAAATATTATGAAAAGCTTTTTTTTCTGTGATGAGAATTAATGAATCTAGCTCATGAGTGAAGGGAGGTGAGTCACCTCTTTAGGGTGTTCCTTAGATCCCACCTAGTGACAGATAGCAAGGGTAGGACTTTAGGAATTTGATCAGATATTGAGTCAAGAGTGATCAGATAACTAGAATGGAAGATTATCATTAAAATGACTCAGCAGAATTATTGCTACAACTGAACTACCCAAGCTGAAGAAGGTGCCCAAAGCAGGTCTCAGTGAAAAAGGGCGTCGGGGAAGTTGAACTAAAGTTCAAACAAGGTGAGAGTCTTTGTCAGGGTGAAGATAATTTTCTCCTTGATCCTCTTTCATTAACATACTTCACAGCAGTACAGAAATTTTTCCTGAGATGGAATCTGACCATATTAGTCAGTTTTGTGTTATTACAATAAAATATTTGAAGGAACCAAGTTCTAAAGATAGAAGGTTTATATAGTTGCAGTTTGGGAGTTTTCCGAGGTCACGTAGGAGAGTGCAGGCTCAGCAGAAGCTACCCCTTTGACTTTCTCACCTCATGGTGCAGATGGCAATGGCACCTATACCTGTAAAACAAGCAGGTGATTATATCCTGAAGAGCAGCAGAGAGAAATCTCCTTCAGTGGCACACCACTAGTGGCCCAAAGACCTTTCATGAGGCCCAGCCTCCTGAAATTCCCTATCACCTTCCAATATCTGAGGAACAAGTCCTCACATACAGACTTGGGAAACATTCAGCATTGAAACTGTAGCACTGGGGATCAGTATACTTAAGTATTTGTTAGGTATGAGTTCAGACTTGTGAACATTCCTTGCATTAATTCTTTAAACTTTACACAAGAAGGACTGCCAGAAATTACCCAAACACACACAAGTTCATACACATATCCAGATACATCACAAAATAATGGGATATGTAAAAAAATAGCAATCAACTGAAAGATCCCACAATAATGAAAGATGGAACAATTTAAACCACAATAAATGAATAAAATAGTACTGAATCATAATTCCAAATATACAATAAATGTTCATGTGTGCTTAATGATATAAATAAATGATTGAACAAATAATCAAATATAAAAGAATGCACAAATATTTCACAGAGAAAATTTCCAAATAATTTATGTGAATACCTCCCTATTCCAAAAGGAATATAACTCCCTAACTCTTAGTGTGGGCTACATAGTGATTTCTTTCCAAAGAGGAGCGTATAGAAAAGGGGAAATTGTAGAAAAATATGAAAAACAGTACCTGAACTACATTCAACAGTAATGTTATATTAACTTCATGTGTCCTTTACATGAGCATGGATCTTTAACTCTGCTATTCTCCTCCACAAAACTCATAACCTGAATATTACTCTGAGAAAAAAAAACATACTCAAATCATCACTGAGGAAAATTTCCTAAAACATCTGATTAGTGCTTCTTTAAACTGACAAGTTTATCAAAAACAAGCCCAAGAAACTATTACAAGACAAGGTACCCTAAGGAGCTATAATAACAAAATGTGCTTTCTTAGATGTTATACTGAATCAGAAACAAAAAACATTAGCTAAATAAAAATCTAATTGAAGTCTAGACTTTAATTAATAATAATATATTAAAGTAGGGTCATAAATTGTGACAAGTATACTATAATAAGGTGTTGACAGTAAAAGAAACTGGCAGGAGGTATATAGAAACTGTACTTTCCTCAATTTCTCTGTAAATCCAAAAGTATTCAAAAATTTTTAAAACTGCTTTGTTCAAAAATAGTAAGTACCTACTCAGTACTTATGATGAGTCGTCTTTTGCTGAAGGGTGACTTAGAGTCCTAAGCTGCTACAATAGCTATCTATTCTAGAGGAAGGCAGTTCAGACTGCAGGAGCTTAAATATATTAAACTCCCCCTTAGCATCAAGAATATTCAATTACTAAATATTCTGGAATGAGAAATTGAGGAGGACTAGTTCTGTACCATAACTTTACTGGACTTTCAACTTACAACAGTAAAAGTTAATGTCTTAGGTTTTTCTTGGAACTTTAATTTCTTCCTAGGAAAAATACATTTACATTTATAGAATCTCTATGCATTGGTGCTTTGATAATACTTGATTTTATCATAATTTCATTGCAGAATTTCTATGGTCAATGATATAACCTGCAAATGATTTGGGATGACAATAAAACAGAGAAGGAGCTCTGAGCTTTGGCTATAGCATGGCTTTGCCTTTATAATAATTAATGTATTTCATTACCTATTTCAGAGTAATCTCCCTTGACAGTAGTATATGTAACCAACATCCTAGCTTTTTTAGTTAAGATTGTAATTTTGTTTTGATCTGAATGATTCAGCTGGAGAGTTCTTCCAACTTTTTAGCTAATATATATTGAGTACTTCTGTCATAAGAAATAATGTTCCACATGTTGAAGGTAGAACAATGGCACAGAAATGTGGATCCAAACACTCATGATACATATATGGTGAGTAAAATTAGAAATTTCACATAATTGAAAGTAAATTATGGAGTAAATTACTGGAAACCTCTGCAGTAGGTTCCAGCCTCTTGCCCAGTCTCCAATGCAGGATTGGAGAAAGACTCAAAGATGAATTAAAAAAACAGAGAAATAGGGAGCCAGGATGGCCAGTGCTGGGCAACCAGCAAAGGCCCTGCTCAGTCTAAGCCACTGATTTATTGGTAATAAAATTGGGGTAAAGGGTAACTACACTCGAGGATGTGCAGTTACTATGGATACTAATGCAGGTTAGGCTTCTAAAGGAAAAGACAAAGTATTCTCAAATTAGAAACAGAACAGACAAAATATAGGGTTATAATTACAACCTTGTCCTAGTTAAGAAGGTTTTAGTCCTGGGAATGGAATTTGGGTGCGAGTTACTCTGACCTCAGGTACTATGTTATCTCACATTGAGCCCCATAGCTTCACAGGCCATTACTCTCTGCTTTGGCCATTAGCAGGAAAGTCGTGCTACCCTATGCTCTACTGCAGTCCTTATGAAGTGCTTCTATGAGCCACAGAAGCTTCAGTCAGACTCACTTCTTAAAATAAGCCAGTTGAGGGACTAACTCTTTATGGCTTGCACTGCTTACAGCCTGCTTTGGGAATAATCAATAAGGTGGTTGTCTACAATAAAGAGTACAGTATTCTAGAATGTGATAAGTGCAATAGAAAAAAAATACAGTGAGTCCTATAGGAATTGAACAAGTGTGGTAATGTGGATGGTTGTGCTGACACTTAATGAGAAGGTGACATTAGATCAAACATTTAGATATGGATAGGAAGCTGTGTGGATGTCTGGAGAAACACCTCTAGGGAGAGGAATAAAGCAAGTACAGGGTCTTGAGACAGAAATGTGCTCTATAATAAAAGTATATGCACAGTTTGTGGTTATCTTTATCATACTTTTATAGATAAACTTATCTTCAAATTCATCCTTTATGGGTATTAATCATATGTTTATAAATCAGTTGCAGGAATAAAGTAAAAATTACAAAGTAAATTAAAAGTAATTAAGTAAAAGGAAAAAAAGAAAAAGAAATCCTAAAAGCTTTCAGAGAGAAAAGAAGAATGTATTACTTACCAGTGAAACATAATCTAATGAACATCAGACTTCTCAACAGAAATACTGGAAGCAAGAAGACAATAGAATAATATATTTATAATGTTGAAAGAAGTTACTCTGAACATAGATTTTTATAATTTGGGCAAACCATCATTTAAATATGGTGATGATATGAGACAAATAGGTGAAGCATCAAGTTTTTGGGCAGTGAAATCACTCTGACACTATGATGGTGGATACCTGTCTTCATACATTTATCTAACCCCATAGAGTTAACAACACTAAGAATAAGCACTGTATATGCTATAGACATTAGATCAATATTATATGGAAACATAGATTCATAAAATTATCCCGAATGTCCCATTCTGGTACAGGGTTTTGAGAGAGGGGATGTTTTGCATATATATATAGGGAAAGGGAGTGTGTGGAAAATATCTACTTTCTGCTCAAATTTTCTGTGAATTTAAAACTTGTAAAAAAATCCATTGTTGTCATTTGGATTTAAAGTGTTCTCTGAAACTCATGTGCTAAAGACTTGGTTGGTAGCTGGTAGACTTTTTGGGAAGTAATTAGAACTTGAGGGGATTAATTTTTTTTTAAGTGGATGAATCCACTGATGAGGTAATAAATTGATAGTATTATTAGGGTATTATTGGGTGATGATATAAGCAAGAGGGGGCAAATTGAAGGGAGTGGATCAGAGGAAATATGATCTTGGGGACAATATCTGGTTCCCCACCTCTTTCTGTTTGGCTGTTTCCCACCTCCTTGCTTCCTGGCTGCTATGAAGTGAACAATTTTTCTCTGCCATACTCTCAAGCTATGATTGCCTTAGTAAGGGCCTAAAAACAATGGTGCTAGTTGAGTATGGACTGAAACCTCTGATGCCGTGAGCTTAAATACCTCTTCTTTCTCTAAGTTGTTTGGTTGGGTTTTGCTTTTAGGAATGAAAATATGACTAAAACAAACATTAAAATAAGAAAAATGAAGAAAGGTGCCTCTGTATTCAAGAAGGATGTTAATTATTGAGTTTCTAAATCCTAATAAAAATTAAAATTGATAGAAAAGAAGTAGTCCTGGCAGTTCTTCAGATTGGCGTCACTTTATTCTAAATTCTTGCTGCAATACAAGCTACAGGGCAGTCTGTATTGTTCTGTTTCCAATATATTGTTCTACTGTTGTGACCACAGTGGTGCCTGGCACATGTGAGACAATTGATATATATATTTGTTGAAGGAAAGAACAATTGATTTACTAACATACTCTATCATTCATTCAACAAATACTGACTTTAGTTAATCCTACAATTATAGGATTCAATAATGTAAATTTGAATAAAGATTTTCATTTGCATAGTGAAAAGATTATTAAATTTATTACATCAAGGTTAAGATAATTTTTCTCCATCATTTGTCCTTCCCCCGTCTCCACAAACTAATCAATGTTTTTCTACACTGGGGAACAATAAAAAATTCTAATTTAAATAAAATTTGTTTCAACCTATAAGTTTTTAATAACTGAATTTTCCCTTTGTACCCAAATGCACAAACATTTTTTCTTCTACTAAGAAATCATACAGATGAACTTTATATACCTGAAGATCCAGGAACCTTTGATTCTTTATGTATTAGTTTTTGAGAAGATATTATTCATGGTTTTAACTGATTGCTCACTGTAGTGAAAGTCAGTAACTTGGTGTTTTGATGATGACTAAAAAGGGAAAAATAACAGCATTTCTTACCAGAAAATGTCTTTCTAAATAACATAAAATATCAAAAGTACAGCAGGGTGTCTGACTGTTGCTGCAGTTCTTGATGCATTTAAAGTTTAAGAACAAATAGAAATATGAAGTCCTTCTCGACCTGTCATTCTTAGAAGTCACACATTTTGCACTTGTGGTCCCTTGCAGGAGGGCAAAAATGTATTTTTCAATCTATGAAGACATTCTTGATTAGATAAGAGAAACAGCTGGCATCTAATAAGTAGAAGGCAAGGATGCTGATAAATATATAGTAAAATACAGGAAAGTTCCTAATAGCAAAGAATTTTCCATTCCATAGGGGTGTCTGATTTGAAAAGCTTTGTTCTAGATGAATGCTTTCATTTTTCACAAGATGAATCTAATAGCCAGAAACACAGCATGTGGATCGAAGTCTCAGAGCTGGAGATAAGTGGAATTCTTCTTGCTTCATGTGTATAACAGGTTATGCCTTTAACAAGTCTTACAATCAAACTATTGGATCCAAACAGCAGGAAATACGTGGCTTTTACAGAAATCCATGAAATCAAAGTATCTAGCAACATGTTCAGTAGTTTCCTTTTATGAAGATATTAAATCTCATTGCTTTTCTTCTATAGAAACAAATATTAAAAAAGCAAGCAGTCTGATTTCAGGAGAAAGAAGTAGTTGGAGGTTTTCTAAAAATTATTACATATATTTGTTATCTTAAATAAATTTATTAAATGTTTTATCTTAAATGTGTTCACTAAATATATTTATTATATTAAATTGTATTTCTCACAAGAAATGCAAGGACTCTGAAATATGAAGTTTTCTTTTTGGATATAAATAAAACTCATATGGGCTGTGGAGAATTTTAATCACCCACTCTTTGGCACCTAAAATTTCACTTGGCCTAACAGCATCTGTAGTGTGTTCTTGAAAACACTAGTCAGATTTTATTGCTCCCCTATTTAGAATTCACCAGTAGCTTCTCATAACAATCTCAATAAATCCTTGATTCTTTTCTCAGTCCCTGTGATACTCTAATACATCTGGCTCTTCTCAGTATTTTGACCATATCTTCTATGTCTCTTCTCTTTGTCTCTATGAATTTTGAACTATTTTTATATCTAAAGAAAATTTCTCCAGAAAACTCCAGATTTGGCTTTTCCTCATAATTCAGTCCTTGGCAAAGGCATCATTTCTTCAGAAGAAAGGATTGTCCTACTCAAAGTCACTTCTATGAGTACTTGTCATAGTTGCTTGTTAATTTTTTTGATAACACTAAGAAAATAAATAGTGATTTTATTTTGGCATTGTTTACTTATTAACTTTTTCCTCTTAGTGGAATATAATTTCTAAGAGAACAGAGCTGCTTCTTTCTTGTTTAGAGCTATCTCTTATAGCAAAAAGAATAGCCCATGATATTCAGTAGAAGTAAGTAAGTTTGTTAATGTATGGATAAATGAAGTCAGTTAGCAACAGTGAGAAAAGAGGAAAAGATTTTAATGTGACAATGTAACATATTGTGTGCAAGGGGGTTGAAGGTCAGAATAAGTTCTATTTCCAGGAACAAAAATTTTCAGAAGCCATAAGAATGACCTTATCAGAAAAATATCTATAAGGAATCAGTCCTGAGACTATCAGTCATTAATGCAAACATTAAATTTGATAATAATAAACAACAGTGATAATAAACAATCTCTTTATTCTTTCAAGATTTTTCTGTGGTTCTATACTTTGGTTCTGTCACTTGTGATGACTCTATCACTTTAATTCCCCCTCAATTAACAGGGAAAACATATATATCTATGACATAGGATTATTGTTAGGATAAACTTTTATATAAAATTCAAAAGTCATTCCAAAGCCTGGGATCTAACTTTTAATAATTACTAAACTACTAATGATATGATTTATTTATGGTTTATCACTGTTTGTTTATTTAATTACTATCAATAACAAAACAGCAAAAAGACAATGAAATATTTGAGGAACCAGAAGAAATTGTGTGACTGTATAAAATAGCACAGGGAGAAATTAAGGACTTGCAATTTTCTGCAAGCAGAGCCCAAATGGTATATAATACAGGTGGAAGAGCTGGTGGTGGCCTCAGGAAGAATCAGGCAAGTGCATCACTGGGGCCTTGGACAAAGGAGGAGGAGGAAGGACAATGCTCTGCAGAGGACAAGGTGGCAGTTGCGTTGGGTGTGGATGAAAAGGGAAAGAAAATCTGAATTTGAGAAACTTTCTAACAAAAATGATAACATGTAGCTGGAGCTAGCTTAGTTTTGACACACACAGGCACATACACACACAAGGTGGAAAAATTAAGTTAAAGTTTTGAAGTATAAAATTATTCTGTTATTTCTCAAACATTCTAATTTACCAGTATGCCCAGATCACCTGTGTTTTCTCTTTTTCTTCCTGTCCCTGTTTCCTTTTCTTCTCCCCATTTATTTTCCCTTCCCTCTATTCCTTTCTATTTCTTGTCATCCTTGTCTCTGACATTTTGAGTACAGCATGCTCCCATATGGTTTCCATGGCGAGTTACTAAAGTAAAAGCCACATTCCCTTTCTAGAAGCACTTCTAACATGAGCTTCATGGCTCATTGTGATTAAAATAATTAATCTTTATTTGCTTCAGACTAGTCATGGGACTGTTTCCCACCAGATTGTAAACAACTTGAAAAATACAGCATGTTGTGTTTGCTTTCCATCCACTGTGCTGAATATACAGTCTAGCATATTGTTGGTATCTAAAAAAGATTACGTTAGTTTTAAATAATAGCTTGTATTTGTTTATTTTTAAAATACAGTCATGTCATGGAATAATGAAGATGTATCTGTCCTGAGAAATTTATTGTTAGGAGATTTCCTCATTGAGTAGGCATTATTGAGTACACTCATACAAACACGAGAGTTAAAAAAATGCAAAAGAAAATTATACAATTAAGGGACTTGGTAAACATGAGATAAATGAGGCTGTTTCCTATTTAACCTACCATATTGTTTTTAATAAGTATAAAAAGTACATTTTATTGCAATAGTAAAAACTACAGCATAGTAAATACTTAAACCAGTAGCAAAAATGTTTATTATCATTATTAAGTTGTTTATTATAATCATCAGTGAATGAATCCATTGATGAGTGTAGGACCCCATGATCCAATCACCTTCCACATGCATGAGACTTTTGGGGTAGATTTTAGATCTGAACCATAACAGCATCCTACAAAATACCTGGACAATACTATTCAAAGCCATCATGGACATTAAACATGAAGCAAATCTGAAAACTTGCCAGAACTAGGAACAATCTATGGAGTCCTGACCAGTGAGTGTAATTAGGAATCTTAGATGGGATCTTGAAACAGTAAAAGACACAACATAAAAGATAAGGAAATCTGAGTAAACTGTGGAATTTAAATGAGAATCAATATTCATGGCTTATAAAAAATGTACCACACTAATATAAGATGTTAATAAAGAGGAAACCATATTTGCAATTTTTCTGTTAGTCTAAGCAGTTCTTTTAAATAGCCAATTAAAAATTATGGCTGGTTTATTTTTCAGTTATTACACTATCATGTATGAGGCATCTCAAAAGGATCACCTTTAATATACCATTTCTTAGGAAAAATTCTGCTCTGCCAAACAAATGTGGCAAACATGAAACAGAAAAGGTGAAATTCAAGCACAGGATACAAAAATTCAATTCTCAAGGCACTGAAAAAGTCCTGACAAGATCTGTGTAGCCCATGTAATGAGCAACAAGTCTAGATTCTTTTCCTCAGTGCCTACTCATTTTAAGTCTCATGTGGCAGTTTTTCTTTGTCAACTTGACATCAAAATTGGATCTGGATACCCATGAACTTTCTAACTTCAAATTTTCAACTCTGCTTATTCCTCTGTCTAGAGAATCCCATCCCAAAGGCAATTTTACTTGTTCTTCCTCCTACCTATAAAGAACCCATACAAATGACCCCCTCACTTCTCCCAGTTTTATTTTTCCCCATACCTTTGTTACCATCTGAACTATCATATTTATGTACTTACCAATTTCTATACTGTATCACCTCTCTTACTAGAATGTAAGGTTCATAAAGACAGAGATTCTACTTTGTTCACTGCTGTATCTTAAATGCTTAGAAAAAAATTACTGGCTCAAAAGATTGGCTCAGTATTTCTTTAGTGAAGGAATGAATGCCTTTTAATAATATAATTGATAGATTGTAATACATATGTATTAGGATACTTAAGACACTGTAACAGGAAATATATTTCCTTTTCAAGATATCAGATTTTTTAAAAACACATTGCTGTTAAAAGAAAGCCTCAAAAATACAAAAATATAATAAATAACATTGGATGACTATATGCAAGAAATGAATTATAGAAAGATAACTAAAATTACCTCTTATTTAGATAATTTAACATTACTTTAATTAAATTATGGGAAAAATAAGAAATGTAAGGGAAATTTAACTATTGTAGCATTAACTATCTGAAACATAAAGTATCAGATTGAGTGAAAGGCAACTGAAGATATACTGGAAAGAAAAATAAATGCTTATTTTACCAAAGAAGAAACATTAATGAAAAAGAAAGAAGCATCCAATAAAATTTATAAGAAAATAAAGGAACTACATAGATATGAGCAAAAGTAAGAAAAAGGGAAAAAAGATATATTAACAAAGCTCAGTACTCGATGTTTCATAGAGTAGTAAATTAGACAAAACTTTTGATGAGATTTTCTTGAAACAAAAAAGCCACCCGCATAAACCCACATATAAACACACATATGCACATACATAGAAAACACATTCTTCATACCACTAAGAATGATAAAAAGAAATATACTCACTGATATGTTAAAGACTTTAAAATATGTGAAATGCTAAATGGGATTTTATTATGATAGAAATAAAAATTCAGCTAAAATAAAAATTTTCTGTATGCATCCATTTAGCTATAAATGACTCTAGTTTTTCCATACTCTTAAGTGAAATAAATAGGACACACATGTGTAAATACTGAATAGTTTCACTAGTGTGAGAAACTGAGAGTGTAAACAAGGGTTAAAATGATTAAAATGAATAATTGATAATTTGAAATAGGAAAAAAGGTCCAAAGATGAAGGAGTGAAGGGAGGGGAAGGGGAAAGGAAAAGAGGGAAAGGAAAAACTATGAGAAAAGAAAAAAAAATGGAAATGAAATCTATGTAAATAGGTAAGGAGGAGGTGATGGACATACAGGTAATGGGGGAAAAATAAGAACCAAGATATATCATGTACCAGTACAAACACCCAATGGTAAATGTAAATGAATTGTATACCTAAAATGTACCCAAAAAATGTACCAATAAAATTAATTGAAAAAAAAAATTTCTGAAAAAGTTCAGTTTACTAAAACTCACTATAAAAGAAGTATAAGAATGAAACAGTCTTAATGTTTTTTTTAAAAGAATGAAAGGTGGAATAAAATCCCCACATATTTAGAAAAAATTATTAGTTGGTAGATGTGTGGATGGAGGAATTTAGGTCCACAGTGGTTTTATAAGCAAGTCTCTTGGTCACTTTCCTTATTGCTGAGATACAATACAAGGATACAATACAAGGCACTCAAATTAAAGGAGAGATTTATTTTGACAGTTACAGTCCATGATTGGGCTATTCTAAGGTAGAAATAGCATGGTGCAAAGGTCTGGCAGAGGAAAGCTGCTCATGTCATGGCAGCCAGGAAGCAAAGAGCGAGCAAGGGGTGCCAGGGAGGCATATATACCCTTCTAGGTCACACCTCCAGTGTCCCAACCAAACAAACTCCACCCCCAACAGCAAGTCAGCTACATCACCCCTAGTGTGCTACCCATAAGCACATTAGGCCTTTGGGGCATGTTCTTGATCCAAACCAAGCATTCCTTCCTGGTTCCCCCAAAAGACTCACGTGTATCTCTACAAAACGTATTTAGGCATTCTCTAAGAGTCGCCAAAGTCCTAGCAGTTCTAGCCTTGAAAATTCCAACTTCAAAGTCTCTTCTGAAACTCACAGTAAACTTTCAGCTGTGAGCCTCTATAAAAATGAAAAAGAAATTTAAAGACTTCCAGCTTACAATGGGATAGAGTAAACATTCCTATTAAATGGATGGAAAAAGGAATAGAAAGGAATAAGATGAAAGCAAGACAAAGCTTTGTAGCAGGGCAAATAAATCCTGTAACTCTGCAGCCAGGAGTCAGAGAAATTTGCCGCAAGGTATGACGCTCAAACAGCTTGGGTAGCCCCATCTCTATAGTGCTGCTAGATGTAGAACTCATGGCATCTCTCTTGGGGTGGCTTTGCTCACAGCCTGATTTTCCTCAGACATTCCATGCTGCTGGCATTTCCAACTTTTGAGGTCTCCACTGCACTTTCAGTTTCACTCTCCAGCTTCAGGCACTGCCCTCTCAGGGACACACTGCCAGGCCTCTCAGGCTTTCCTCCAATATCCGGGTGAAAGTCTCCCTGACCCAACAACTTTTGCATTCTGCATGCCTGTAAAACCAGAACTATGTGGGAGATGCCTAGGTCTGGTTCCAGGTTCAGCAGTAGCCACCCTCCATTCGTCTAAAGAGGCCACTGAGTGCCTGGCTGGCTGAGTGCTGTGGACAGACTCTCAGCCAGTTTCCTAGTTGGCCTTGTGGAACAGGGCACAATGGGGCTGTATTCTCAAAGCAGTTGTTCATTTTTATACCCTGGAACCTGTGAAGGACAGGGTCTTGCTATTCCTGATGTCCTAAAGGCATCTTTTCTATTCTCCTGATGTGAAGTAATTGGCTTCTTTTAGTGATAATCTTTTCAACAAATATGCTCTGCCTTGTTCCAACCTTTTAGGCACTTTCTTTCTGACCACACTGAAAACTTTTAAATAGAATTTTGCTCCAGATTTTTAGGATAAACCTGGCTAAAAGCTGCCAGCAGACTATGTGCTACAGCCTGAATGTTGGCTTGCCTGGAAACATCCTCTGTTGGATCATTAGTCTACCATCTTTAATCCCAGTCTCCCATAAGGTCTCAGGATATAAACATAACATAGACAGATTTTCTGCCTGAGCATAACATACATGGGCTCTAACTCAATTGCCAGTGGAGTCCTTGTTCCTAACCAAAACCTTGTGAGCATGGCCATTACTGTGCATTTTTCTATCAATATTCTGGTCTTCTGAGCTCCGACCAATCTCACCCATCAAACTCAGCCTACAGCATTCTAGCCCTCTATAACTAGTATTTCCAAACCTTTCCTGGCCCATCCCAAGAAGCACTTCCAAAGGCTTCTAAACCACATAATCAGTGACAGTCACAGCAACAATCCCACTTCTCTGGAACTAAAGTCTGTCTTAGTCATTTTCTTAAGTGCTGAGACACAATATCTTACGTACACAACTTAAATGAGGAGAAATTGATTTTGGCTCATGTTTACAGTCTATGGTTGGCCAGTTCCAAGGCAGGAACAATATGGTAGAAGGGCCTAGTGGAAGAAAGATGCTCAGGTCAGGGTGGGCAGGAAGCAGAGAGAGAAGGGAGAATCCAGGAAAAGAGAGATGCCCTTCTACCTCACTCCCTCAGGGACCTGTCTCTTTTGACCAGCCCCACTTCCCAACAAAAGTCAGTTATATCTCCCCCATGAACAGTCACCTTCCAAAAGCCACACCTATGGATGTATGAAGCCTTTGGGGGACATTCTTCTCCAAATTCTTGTACAGCTTCTAATATATGGATAATTCTTCTTTCATGCAAATTATTCTTAGGAAGAGGAAAGAAAGAAAAAAGAAAAAAAAGATTACTAAAAGCTTATTCTGATCTTCTAACACACATGTAAGTTCTTATTCTTGCAGGCCTTCCACATATGAAGCCAGCCCTAACAAGGCTTGTCCATGATTTAGTGACTATATTTGGTCAATGCTAAACGTCTCTCACTGTAAATGGACATCCTAGCTTGTTCCTATACACTTGTTTATTAGTCTGTCTTACGTATTTAGTATAATATGTTGGTCTTTTGAAAACTTTAGTTATCAAAATATCTAAACGTTGAATGGGAAAGGAAGAACAAAATTTTCTGAGGTGATATTTTGGATATTTAATTTATGTCCTAATTCACCAAAAAGTGTTATATTTTTGAACTCATTTAATTACCTTTACAATTGGTGACAAAATGAGGCATATTATATAAACAGAGTTCTAATTGTGTGGAAGGTATTCTTCACTTTATGTAATGCCTCCAAATTGATTCCAAACAAGTAAAAGAATATAAGAAATAAAATTCCAAATTTTTAAGAAAATAAGCATGAGACTATACAATCTTAATTTGTTACTTAATATATAAGCTATATTTATGAATAAAGAAGGTTTTCATTCACTTAAAACTGCAAAAGATCATAAAATAATGAATTTTACCTGATTAAATTGAAATCCTTTGTGTGACAGATGGTATCAGAAATGAACTAAGATGACTAGTCACAGACTGGAAGAAGGTATTCATATCACATATAACGGATAAAATAATCAACAGTTAGAAAATACACTGAACATTTTAAATTTAATAACAATTTAAATAAAGAAAAGCTAGTAAAATGATCTAAGGGTACAAAGAAGCAATTCAGAGTAAAGAAAACCAAGATTGGCAAAAAGCATAAATATATTAAGTGCTTGATATTACTAAATTGTTAAATGTAAATGAAAACAACACTGAAATTCCCTCTCATATTCAACTGTCAAAGTTAATGAGAATGGAAACATTATGTATTAATGAAAATTTAACAAGGATTAATATAAATAGTGGAATATAAAATTTTCAAGACATTTGACTTAGCAATTTGCTAAAGGGGAGCAAATACCATAAGCCAGAATTGAACTATAATTGGCTTTTGAATATATTGCAACACATGTTCATAGAGATATAGAAAAGATGTTTTCTGAAGTAGTATTTGTAACAGCAAAAACTGATAGAACATGTGCTAATTAATCTTTAGTTTTGTAAAGTTTTTCTTTGCATAGACCTCTTTAGAGGGAGGATGTTTTATTCTGAATGGGAACTTGAGGTTCAACATCAAATTTTTACTTTCAAGATGTTGAGGGGTAGGGCATACACAGACACAATACTGAAAAGATACACTAGGTTAGTACAACATTTAGTTCCGCTTTTTAACAAGATAAGGCAAGAGTGAGATACTGGGATGATAGGCATGAACGATCTTTCCCAGGCAGATCAGTCTCTCTCTGCCAGAGCAGCTGTTGCTGACTTGCTGCCCCACTAGTGAACTCAAAGTGCAAATGACTTCCTCCAAAATCCCGGCACATGTTGAACTTAACCCTGTATCAGCTCTGAAACAAGCAAGTCCGTTGGTGAAGTAGTAAGGTGAATGCATTCAACTATTACAAGGTAAAAGTAAGTTTAGTTCATTCATACTAGGTGAAAAACAAATTTTTGCTTACTGTACTAGAGAAAGTAATATTAAAAATATCATAGGGAGTGGTAATCAAAAATTTGGTAGTTATAAATGTAGAAAAAAATTGGTAAAGAAGTAGATCAGAAATTTCTTTTAAAACGTGCTTCCTTCCTGGATTTTGTGATTCTTGCGACATTTATCTTTTCATTTTTACATTTTAAAAATGTAATTCCTTTTATATTTTAAAGAAATATATACTTTTGCATTTTAATTTTGTTTTTGTGATTGTGTATTTTTAATGTGCCTAGGATATACACATAAAGTTTATTTATACTGTCTTTAGACACACAACATAATATACACAGGGAATACGTATAACTAAGGGACAGAAGAGGGTGGGGAATTTTTCACTGAATATGCAACATATTTTTTTTTTTTTTTTTTTAATTTTTTTGGTACCGGAGATCTAACTCGGATCCTTTCTCTTGCAAGACAGGCGGCGGAACCACTGAGCTAAATCCCCGGCCCCCATATTTTTATTTTTAAAGAAATATTTGATGCACATATGGAAAAATGTGTTTAATCTGTTTAATCTTAATGACGAACACAAAGGTATCTGTTTTATTTTTGCACTTTTCTGCATATTTAAAATTATATGAAATTTTATGTAACTCTTTAAAATTAATTATATTAATAAGAAATATGACAATACATTCATTTGAAAAATTTAAATCACTATTTAAAATTAAATGATTACATATTTGATTTGGTATTCTTATTTTAGGTTCTTTATTACAAAGTAAAAATAAAAGGAAATATTAACATGCACAATATATTAAACTTTTTAATGTTTATATTTTTATGTATCTACTGTCAATCAGGCAATGTGCTATGCATTAAATGAATTACTTATTTTTATATTTCTCTTTGTTTCTAAATGTCTTATGCTTATATTTACATTATTGATGTTTTGAAGGAAAAATATGTTCAGAATGTACAGGTTGAATTGAGGATGCAGTGGGCTTCAATAGCACATCAATCGATCGGTCAGTTAAATATCTGTGGAGCTCCTATTATTTTTGCTGATACCGGGAACAAAGACTTGGAGTGAACTGGAGAAGACAGACAAAACACAAACAGGTTAGGAGGAAATAAATGATCATACATACAGTAGTAAACCTTCTGGAAGGAAGGTATTTTGGATTAAGGTAATACTGAAGTTAAGGTGGCTACTTCAGGAATAGGATGGAATATTTTAGTAAAGGTGTGTATGCTGACAAGTACTCAGCATTAAAAATAAATTGATCAATGATGAAAATAAAATATCAAGATGACCTGGAAATTTTGAAGCTAGAGGATCTGGGGGTGTGGATACCATTAGCAATACAAGAATATCAATTATAGGAGCTATTGTGAAGGATAAGGGGAAATCACATATTTATATTTAATTATTATCATATTACTTTTGAGATGTTATTAGGAAAATGATTTTGCATATATAATAGATAACTATCAACAACATAACTGATTACCAGAACTTATATAATGCATATTATTTATGCAACATGAAGCTATATATATGAAGTATAAAAGTAAAGACTTCTATTTATTGGTATAATTTCATATATATAGTGAAATCAGAGAAATGTGTACATTACACACATACTATGGGCTATTGGTCACCTTTGAGGGTGAATAATAGGAAATGGAATTGAGGAAGGGTATTTTTTTTTCTTTTGAGACAAGGTCTCTCTATGTAATTCAGGCTGGTCTTGAACTCACTATGTAGCTCAGGCTGGCCTCGAACTCATGGTAATCCTCCTGCCTCAGCCTCCAGAGAGCTGGAATTATAGGTGTGTCCTACACACCCATGATTTCTGTATATCTGGAATATTTCAATCTAAAAATAAGTTTTGAAGCAAATATATGCAAATATCAATAGTTGACCTACCTTGCAGTCAATAACTAAAGATTAGTTATCACTTGGCATCTTTTCTAAGTGTATGAAATATTTTAAATTTTGAAAAAGCAAAAAACCAAAAGTAAAATAAAAAAATAGTGAATAATGACTACTTTTCACATTTCTGAATTTGTCAAAAACATGACTAATTTTATGTCTTTGATTTCAGCAAGATTGTATTCATCAGGATTTAGTTGCAGATCATAGAAATAAATTTAAGTATTTTGAATAGAATATTGCTTAATTAAAGGAATTAGATGGTTACTAAATCACTGCAAGCCCGGAAAGCTAAGCTTCTGGAAACAAAGTTCTACAAAATCGGTCCTCCAAGAAAGTTATTGCCCTTACTATAAACGTTGAGGAAGGGGTAATTCATCTCCAGAAACTAGTAACTACAGAAATGTACAACTTAGCTTCTGTCTAGGAATCAGGGAGTCAAAATTTCGATTCAACCCTGAGCTCTTAATTCACAAACCTGGTGACTATTCACTGAAATTTCTGCTAAATTAGTTGCTGAAAATCCAGAACCTTCCAGACCATGTTTTTAAGCAGTCACTATGGCCATTACAAAAATGTGGCTCTGTTTTCTTCCATATTCTATTCTAATTACACAAACTCTATCCTATCTTTAATACCTGCATTGAGTCTTGCAAATGCAGATTTAAACTTCTCAAGCTCCATAGTATTTGCAACTACAGAAGAAAAGTAAAATCACCAACATAGTCTCCTCAATGAGATTCCCCAAGCACTTTCCTTGTTTTCATGGAAACACCACTGATATTTAGCCATTTTTTAAGTTGAGTCAGTCTAGAAAGGAAGTAACAGGATAATAAAGGATAGGAATATTTAGGAAGAAGCATGCAGTCCTCAAATCAAATGACTATCATAAAACCAGGTGGCTGCAGAATAGAGAACAGCAGCTGGTCAGTGCCATTTAGTAGCCAGGGAAGTGCAGAGTATATGGGAAATAAAGAAACATTTATTTCCATGCTCATTAGGAAATTCCGTTTGGAGTCTAACATCTGCCCATGGTAACAAGAAACCTCAAATTCTTTTCTTTAAAAATCTATAATAAACTGAATTTATAAGATCACTGTGTAAGATTTTTGCTTGTTTGTTTTGGGCACTGAATTTTAATTGTCCAGAGGTCTTATTTTCTGGCTCACTTCCTTGTCATTTCTTTTTCACTTTTATCTTCTTGCAACATTCCTGAGTGCAAGAGAACATTATGCTATGCTTGTCATTAAATAATGTCAGCTAATACTTCAAACCACCTCATGCGAAAGAAAGCTAAATGAAATTCACCTCCCTTCATATTCTTGCATAAAGGAACAAGGAGGAAAGAACATAGGCAATGTTATTTCTGAAAGCAATAATAGGATCAAGAAATTGTTCCATGGTGAATATTGAAGAGCAAATTATGTATTACTGGATCCATCAGTTCCATGAGAGATCCACTGTACCATCTTCCAGTTCTATAAAGTAGCTAAACTAGAACCCTGTCTTGCACCCATTGCAAACAAAATGGTCCTAATTTTTCATATATACTCTTTGCCACATAACTTGGTAATGTTTTTCTATTCTGACTGTAGTCTTGGTCATGTGTCTTGCTTTGGATAACAGAAAATTAGCAAAATGTGACCAATGTGATGTTAGAAAAATGTTTTGTCGTCTAAATTTTACATCTCTGCCATTGTTATGGGAACATTTCAGGACCAGATTGCTAGAAGATAAAAGATACATTGTCTAGTGCTGTTTCACTGAAGTCATCTCTGCTGAAGCTGTCACAAATCTGTTAGCAATCAGAAAACTCCTATCTCCTTATGTCTAGGACAGCAGACAATAACTTTAGAGCTGTTTAAATGGCCTACAGCTGATGTAGACAGATAAGTGAGTCCAACCAAAATTAGCTAAACCCTGCAACCACATGAGGTAAACTAGTGTCTCTCCTTATATGGCACCAAGTTGTCTGTTCCTTACATTCATTTGGCAATAGATAACTGACACAGCAAGCAACGTACATTACATGATGTTGAATTGATAATTATATGCAACCATACAAGATATCTGTGTCATTTACATTCCTTAAACTGACTTTAGTATACCAAAAAATGCTGTTATGTTAATCCTCCTTTGAACTAACAGCTATGAGCAATGGCGAAAATCATTACAGTTGAGATGTTTATTTTGTATTTTAAAACAATTCTATCACATGTTTTAAGGTTCTACCGTTTGAGAAAAACAAATCTTTTTGCAACTGCTTTTAACTGAATTTTAACATTCAGGTTGAATTTCTTTGCCTTTCTAGGTAACCATATATTTTCCATCATTCTTCCTAAAATAGAGATAATAAACTCAGTGAGGGGAAGATCCAAATGTCTTGAAAAGCTGAGTTTTGCAGAGACAGAATAAAATCTAAGCAAACTGATTGAGTACAGCTTATTATCACCTCGCTGCTCTGTCATCTTTCTCATGTGTTTACCAACCAGTGCGGAGAAATGCAATTTAGTAGGCTCCCGATAGAGTCCCATTCTCTGTATCTGTCAGTTTTTGTGACCACCATTAAAACTTATAAGTCTTGCATGATTTTTATGGCTGTTCTTTAACTTTTAAAGTGTGCCTGTGTATAGAGTTTGATATAAATGAGAGTAGAAGAAATTTGAAGCAATATCACATTAACAAATTGCTTCATTTCAAAAAAACTGAAGGTATTTACCAAAAAACATAAAAGTCCAATAACAATGTTAAAAAAGTTATAGTGCCAAGGTGATATAGAAAAAATCATAAAGTGAGGTCAAAGTGTGCAATGTGCAGAATACCTAGACTTTGAGACATGTTTACAGACTGAACCACTGAGTCATACTTAGGCATTGTCCACATTGATTATAAGTGAAGAAGCAATACAGACATTATACTACTTGTGGTTAAGCTTAATTGTGTCACTTGCTTGGCCTGGGAGCTGCCTAGTGGATTGGTAAAGTGTACTTCTGGGTCATAGAGGCACAGCCTTGGGAACTGTCTGATCCCTGAGCTTTTCCTTTCTGGCACTGTTCTCTGCTCTGCTTTCTGGCAGCTACAAACTAATCATCTTTGTTCTACTCTTCTCTTCCATGTTTCTGCTTTGGAGACAGCTGGCCTGAAACCATGACACAAATTAAACCTCTGCTCCAATAAGTTGTGGATGTTGGGTATTCTATCTCAGTGATAGAAAAACTGACAAATACAAAAAATTGGTAATAGATAAGTAGGGTTGTTGATTAACTGTGCATGATCATGTGATTCAGAAGCCTTTGTAAAAATGCCTTGTGGGAAATGTTTAGAAAATTTGGAGAATCTGACTGGAGAAGTCTAGAAGGCTGTAAGTACAGCCTGAAAGATGATTTTGGTCGGATCTTAGAGCACCAGAATGGTGATAGAAATGTGAGCAATATAGACCAGACTCAGGGTCCTTCATTTGAGAACAAAGACTCCATTTGCAAGTTAACTAGAGGCAATGCATGCTACACTCTGGAAAAAAAATTGCCTACATTTTGTCTATATCATGAGATTGTGTGAGAGGCAGAGATTAAAGGTGGTGAACTGACCCATATGGCAGAAGAAATTTCCATGAAGCCTAATTTTCAGACCATGGTATGGGTACTGTTGGCTATTTTTAGCAAGATTTATAGTGAGAATCAGGAGCAAAATTCTGGGAAGAGAAATGTTAAAAACTTAAATTGGAGCACATAAGGAATAGCATGTGACAGTGGGGCCAAAGGAGGTACGTTTGCTAAAGAGATCAATGCCATTAAAAGAAAAAATACTTTGTACAGAAACAAGAAGAAAGTTGACTTGAAAATATTTCAGAAATTAGCAAGATCCAACCCATCACAGGCTCAAGAATATAAAAATATAAACCTTTCTTTTGAGAAGAGACTGCCTAGACTCCCTAAAAAAGAAATGCTGAGGGAATTGGCTGCCCGGGATTCATTTCAGTGTGCTTAGCCACCCAGGCCAGACAGATTAGCAATACCTGCCTCCCCACTTTTTCCAGGAACATCCTGACGGAGATATAACTTGTCCAACAGTTTTCATTCCTTCTTTCTTAATTCAACTCTTCCTCTGTACTCTGAGGATGAACTGGGACCAGGTGCTCAGTGTCCTCTTACCACCATACCCTGATATTACTTCCTGGCTTGTCTCCAGAGGTTCTGATGGGAAGTGTGGTATGATGATCATCAGTTCTGGTCCCTGCTCCTCCTATTTCTACTCCAGATGCAGCTGCAGCCTCTCTGAAGAAGGAGCTGGGAAGCCGGGTCTAATATGGCAAAGATCAGGGAGAGATCTAGGCCCATTATTAACATCCCTAACATCCCTAATCACTCAATAAGATGAGGTTAACACAGGTAGCACAGGTTCCCAGATTTTGGCTTGCCACTTTTGCTGTCATGACCTAAACATTATGCTTTGTCATGACTTTCTGCCATGATGTTTCTGCCGTGGAGTTAGCTGACCATGGCTAAATCCCCTGAAACTGTGAGCGAACTTAATTCTCTCATTCATTACGTTGTGGGTACCAGATCTTTTTTCTAAGTGGCATAAAAGCTGACTAATACACCACTGTAGCAACCTGTAACTAAAGTCAACATAACCCACCTGATGACACACCAGGAGACATTTTCAAGAGAAATTATTTTACTATGAAAACTATCCCATAAAATTGGTATAGAAAGCTGATCTATCAGATGGATAAATATAAGTATAGAGAAACAAGAAGCATTAAAATGTAAGGTTGCATGTTGCCATCAAAGATATATAGCAAGCGCAAGGACCGGAGTTCGATGCCCAGTACCAAAAAACAAAAAACAAACAAACAAACAAAAAGATACACAGTAACTGTACCAAAAGATCCCCTCAAAAAACAGAAATCAAAAGAATTCAAAAAATTATTTTAAGGTAACAATCAGACCTAGTGAATACAGATAATTCAAAAAATTAGGAAAACAATGATCTGAATGAAACTTCAACAAACCAGATAAAGACAAGCAGAAATCTTGGAAATGAAAAGATCAAGAGATAAAATAACAAAAATGCAATTATGAGACTAATCAACAACTTAGTTGAAGCAAAAGAAAGGTTTTCTTAACTTGAAGAAATCTTTTGAAATAATCCAGACATTTTCTAAAAAAGGAAAAATATAGGGGGAAAAAAGAAAAGAATAAAGGAAGCAGGATGAAAGAAAGAAAGGAAGGAAGGAAGGAAAGAAGAAAGAAAGAAAGAAAGAAAGAAAGAAAGAAAGAAAGAAAGAAAGAAAGAAAGAAAGAAAGAAAGAAAAAGAAAGAAAGAAAGAAAAAGAAAACAGTAATTGAAAAAATAAAGAAGAAAGCCTACAGGACCTATAGGACACCATTAAGCCAGCATATTTTTGCACTGTGGGTTGTAGAATAAGAAAAGAAAGAAAAAGGCATAGAAATAGTAATACAAAATAGTAACTGAAAACTTTCAAAATCTTGAGAAAGATATGGACATTGAGGTTTAGAAATATGACGACTCTAATTATATTTGACCAAAGTAGGTCCTTTCTGAGGTATATTAAAATCAAACAATAAAAAGCACAATACAAACATTTAATTCATTTTTTTGCTTAAATTCTTTTATTGGTACATTTTAGGCATACAATACGTTTACATTTATCATTGGGTGCTTGTACCTGTACATGACATATCTTGGTTCTTATTTTTTCCCCATTACCTGTACTCTCTCCCCCGCTCCACCCTACCCTATTAACAGAGACTTTATTTCCATTTTTTCATTTTCTCATAATTTTTCCTTTTCTTTCTTTCCTTACCCTTCCCCTCCCACTTCCCCTGCTCCTTTGGACCTTTTCTTCCTATTTCAAATTATCAATTATTCATTTTAATCATTTTAATCCTTATTTACACTTTCAGTTTCTCACACTAGAGAGACTACTTGGTATTTAAATGTGTGTTCTATTTATTTCACTTAAGAGTATGGCCTCAATATGCATCCATTTAGCTATAAATGTCTCTAGTTTCTCATTCTTTATGGCTGAGTAGTACTCCATTTTATTTTAAAAAACACATTTTCTTTATCCACTTTCCAGTTGATGGGGACTTGGGCTGTTTCCAAGTTTTAGCTATTACAAACTGTGCCATTATAAACATGGGTACACATATATCACTGTGGTATAATTCTTTTAATTCTTTTGTTAAGATACCCAGCAGGGGAATAGCTGGGTCAAATGGGACCTCTAGTCCTAGTTCTTTGCTGTATCTCCTTACTGATTTCCACAGTGGTTGCACCAGTCTGCATTCCCACCAACAATGGAGAAGGGTTCCTTTCTCCCCACACCCCTGCCAGCATTTGCTATTGGTTGATTTCTTGATAGCAGCCATTCTTTCTGGGGTGAGATGGAATCTCAGTGTTGTTTTCATTTGCCTCTCTTGAATGACCAGTGAGGTTGAACATTTTTTCATATATTTATTTGCTGCTTTTAATTCTTTGTCTAAGAAATGTCTGTTCATTTCATATGCCCATTTTTGAATTGGATCTTTGAATTTGGGGCGTCTGATTTTTTTCAGTTCTTTATATATTCTAGAGAGTAGTCCCTCATCTGAGATATAGCTGCTAAAATATTTTCCCACATTGTAGGTTGTCTCTTAGCTCTGGAGGTGGTTTCTTTTGGAGTGCATAAGCTTTTTAATAAGATGACATCCCAGTTGTTGATTCTTTTTGCTAGCTCCTGTGCTACTGATGTTTTGTTCATATACTTTTCCTATGTCAATGACTTCAAGAGTTCTACCTAACTTATCTTCCAGCAAGTTTAGTGTTTCTGTTTTAATATTTAGATCTTTCATCCACTTCAATCTTAGTTTAGTCATGGTGAAAGATATGGGTCTAGTTTTAATCTTTGGCAGGTTGAAATCCAGTTTTTCCAGCACCATTTATTAAATAGGCTATCTTTCCTCCAATGAGGGTGATTGGCTCCTTTGTCAAAGATGAGGTGGCTGAGTGTGTCTGGAGTTGTTTCTGCATCTTCTAATTTGTTCCACTGATTCTCAGGTCTGTTTCTTTGCCAGTACCATGCTGGTTTTTTTCACAGTACCTTTGTAGTATAGTTTCAAGTTGGGGATTGTGATACCCCCTGCCATGTCTCTATTGCTTAGAATTGCTTTAGCTATTCTAGTTCTCTTCTGGTTCCAAATGAACTTTTTGATTGTTTTCTCAAGTTCTGTGAAGTATATTGTTGGAATTTCTTTTTTAAAAAATTCTTTTATTGGTACATTTTAGGTATACAATATGTTTACATTTTATCATTGGGTGCTTGTACATGATGTATCTTAGTTCTTACTTTTTTCCCCATTACCTGTGTACTCTTCACCCCCTATATTGTTGGAATTTCAATCAGCATTGCATTAAATCTATACAGTAGTTTTGGAATTATGGCCATTTTCACTATATTCTTCCTACCCCAGAGCAAGGGATGTCTTTCCATTTTCATATATCCTCTTCGATCTCTTTTTTCAGAATGCTGTAGTTTTCAGTGTAGAGGTCTTTTACTTCCTTTGTTAGGTTGATTCCTAGATATTTCATTTTTTTGGATGCTATTGTAAAAGGAATTGTTTCCTTAATTTCTCTCTCAGTGAGTCTGTTATTTGTGTATAAGAAGGCTATTGTTTTTTTGAATGTTGACCTTGTATCCTGCTACTCTACTTGTATTGAATCTGTCAATTAAGTCCAGAGATCTTTTGGTGGAATTTTTTGGGTCTTCTACGTAAAGTATCATATCATCAGCAAATAATGACAGTTTAACTTCTTCCTTTCCTATCTTTATTCCTTTTATTTCTTTTCTTTTCTAATTGCTGTGCCTAATGTTTCCCAAAATATACTGAACAAGAGTGGTGAATGTGGTTATCCTTGTCTTGTTCCTGATTTTAGCATGAAAGTTTTCAGTTTTTGGACCATTTACTATGATGTTGGCTGTTTTTTTTTTTTTTGGTACATTTTAGGTATACAATACATTTACATTTATCTTTGGGTGTTTGTACCTGAACATGATGTATCTTAGTTCTTATTTTTTCTCCCATTACCTGTGCACCCTTCACCTCCACCACCCTTCCCTATTTACACAGACTTTGATTCCATTTTTTTTCTTTCTCATAATTTTTCCTTTCCCTTCCTCCCTTTCCCCTTCTCCTCCCACCACCCCCAAACCCTTGGACCTTTTCCCATTTCAAATTATCAATTATTCATTTTAATCATTTTCATCCTTATTTACACTTTCAGTTTCTCACACTAGAGAAACTATTCGGTATTTGCACATGTGTGTCCTATTTATTTCACTTAAGAGTATAGCCTCAATATGCATCCATTTAGCTATAAATGTCTCTAGTTTCTCATTCTTTATGGCTGAGTAGTACTCCATTTTATTAAAAAAAACACATCTTCTTTATCCAGTTTCCAGTTTGGGTGTTGGTTTTTAATAGATAGCCTTAATCAGGTAGAGATAAAGACCTTCTATTCCAATTTTCTGTATGGTTTTTTTTTATCATGAATGGGTGTTGGATTTTGTCAAATGCTTTTTCTGCATCTATTGAGATGATCATATGGTTTTTGTCCTTGGCTCTGTTAATATAGTCTATTATGTTTATTGATTTACATAGGTTGAACCATCCTTGCCTCCCTGGGATAAATTTGACTTGCCCAGTGTGTATGATCTTTTTTGGGGGGAGGATACCGGGGGTCGAACTTAGGACCTTGCGCTTGTGAGGTAGGTGGCGGCACCACTGAGCTAAATCCCTGGCAGTGTGTATGATCTTCCTGGTGACCCTCTGTATTCTATTTGCCAATATCTTGTTGAGGATTTTTGCATCTATGTTCATTAGGGAGATTGGCCTGTACTTCTCTTTTGGGGTTGGGTCTTTCCCTGGTTTTGGAATTAAAATAACTCTTGCTTCCAGGAATGAATTTGGAAGTATTGCTTCCCTTGCAATTTCATTATTGAGTTTAAAGAGTAATGGCAATAATTCTTCTTTAAATGTCTGTAGAATTCAGCAGTGAAGCCATCAGGATCTGGGCTTTTCTTTGTTGATAAATTTTTTATTTCATTTTCAATTTCACTCATTGTAATTGGAGTGTTTAGAATTTCTATATTTTCTTCATTTAACATTGACAATTCACATGTATCTAGGAATCTAATTACTTCGAACACGAAGGGAAATGAAGAATAATGTAGAACAGCAAGGGAACAAGTGTGTGTGTGAGAGAGAAAGCAATGGGAAGAAAAAAAAAGAGGAAAATATAAATTTGAAAAGAGTAGAAAAAAATTTAAAATAAGACCAAAAATATCATTAATAATTTTGAAAAATAACAAATAAAAAATAAAAATGATGGGCCTCCTTCAGCATATGTCTCTGCTGTCACAGTAGACAATGTGGGCAGCAGTGTGTGGATATAAGTCAATGAGTCTCAGTAAGCCGGGTGCAGACCCGTGAAATCCAGGCAGATTTCTGGCTGGAGTCCCAAGTTGAGCTCCCTGTCCTTCTGCAGGATTGAACTCTACAAGGGTCTACTGCAGGTTCCACTGCCCTTCCCCTGAAGATAGTCCAGGTTCCAATGCAAGATGATGATCCCTCCAACTTACCAAGTATGGTGTCTGGTGTGCCTTTATTGCAGATTCCCTTCACTTTTCAGTGGGCTTCAGTTTTCATCAAGTAGCTTGAGAGAGGGCCTCTATCTGTTTTTCACTCCTGCAGCTGAGGACAATGGCCTTTATTTTCCCCCGTGCCTCTGTAGGGTGGAACCAGGTAGTGGCACAGCCGGGAGGCCAGAGGTTTGGTGTGGGGCAGGGGTTGCAGGTGCCTGCCCAGCTAAGCTGCTTGCTGGTGGGTGTGCCTAGGAGTCCTCACCACCTTGCTGGTCACAGAAAAATTTAATTCTAAAAACAACAAAAGTGTCAACTCATGTGTGAGGAAATCTCCATTAGATGAACAGGAGATATCTCAACAGAAAGTTTATAGGACAGGAGAAAATGAGTTGATATATTGAGAGTTCTAATTAAAAAAAAATACTACCAAGCAAGAATACTGTCTTAGTCATGTTCCTTGACTCTGCAACACAATATCTGCCACACCCTATTTAAAAGAGGGGAGGTTCATTCTGTTTCATGTTAACAGATCATGGTTGGCTGGCTTCAAGACAGAAATAGCATGTCAGAATGGCTTGGATGGAGAAAAACTGTTCATATCATAGCATCCAGAAAGCAGAGGACAAAGTAGGAAACAAAGAGGGAGGTGTACTCTTCCAGGTCATGTCCCTAGTGACCCATCTCTTCTAACCAGACCCCATCTCCTAACAGCAAGTCTGCTATAGAGCCTAAAGCGTCTTTTAAAAGAATTGAACTATATATTACAGTTGATTAAAAAACAAAACAACAAAACTCAAAGTAAAGTGAATTAAAGATTTAAAACTATTAGAAGAAAACATAGAAGAGATGCTTCAAGTAATTGGAATGGTCAACTGTTTTTAGCTAAGACCATAAAAGCATAGGAAATAAAAGGAAAAAATAGACAAATGGGATTTTATAAAACTAAAAAGCTTCAGCATAGCAAAGAAACAATAATCAAAGCAAAGAAAGAACCTAGAGAATAAGAGAATATATTTTCAAACTAAACATCTGATAAGGGGTTGGATAACTAGACTGTACAACAAACTCCAAAAACTCAATAACAAAACCTCAAAACACCCAATCAAAAATGGGCAGTTTACTAAATACATAGGTCTAAAAGAAGACAAAGAAATGGCTAAAAGGTACATGAAAAAATACTCAAAATCTCTAATCATCAGAGAAATGCAAATCAAGACCACAAGATGTCACTTCACCCCAGTAAGAATGGAAATTGCCAGAAAAATTAAAGATAACCAGCTATGGGAAGGATGTGAAGTAAAGGGAACACTAACACATTGTTGGTGGAAATATCAATTAATAAATTCAGTAAGGAAGACAGTGTGGTCATTCCTTAAAAATTTAAAAATAGAACCACTTTATGCTTCAACAAACCCACCAGTGGCTATATTTCTTTTTTTAATTTTAGTTTATTAGTACAAATATGTAGTATATAATGTTTACACTCCTTGTGGGAAGTTGGTACCAGTATGTAACACATCTTAATTCCTTTTGTCCTCCCCCTCCCCCCTCCCATCCCTTGGGTCCCTTCCTTTCTTTGGCACATATTTGCAACATATAATGTTTACACTCCTTGTGAAACATGTCCATAACACATCCCAATTCCTTTTTAAATCTCTCATCTCTTCCCTCCCTCCCCTCTTCCATCTTTTGATCTCCTTCCCCTTTGAGAATGGCATAAATCAATAAATCAAAAAGACATTTGCACCCCAATGTTCACTGAAGCACTATTCACAATAGCTAAAAAATGGAAACCATTTAAGGATCCATCAATGGTTGAATGAACAAAACAAATTTGGTACAACTTACATGCAGAATACTACCTAGCCTTAAAAAAATGAAATCTTGTCATTTCAGGCAATATAGGTGGAACTGGTGATTATTATGCTAAATGAAATAAGTGAGGCAGAAAAACATCACATAATTTTATTCATATGAGCATGTAAAAGTTTGACAGTAGAGTGGTGGTTATGAGAAACCAGGTACAGTAAAGACAGGATAGAAAAATGTTGATCAATGGATGCTATTTTACAGTTAGATAGGAACAAGAAGTTCTGGTGTGCTATTGTATGGCAGAATGACTGTAGATAATACTCACATACTATACATCTAAAAAATATAAGAGAGGATTTTGAAAGCTTTAACTATAAAGAAATGATCAATGTTTGAAGAGATAAACATGATTAACCTGATTTAAACTTCATGCAATGTGTACACTTATACCTAATGAGGTAAATCATTAATATGTATGTTCTATGTCTTTATGTATTAGTTCAAAATAATTTCAAAGGATAATAGGTGGCATAAATATGATTAAAATGCATTATGCACATTGAATATCCCCCAAAAGGTGAAACTAGGGTGAAAGTCTTGTGCAAGTCGAGTTATGAGGGGTGAGTAAAGTATGTTGCGTGCATGTATAAATCTGCCACAATGAAACCCATTAATCTGTAGAAGCAGCTGCATTCATGAAAATGTAGAAAGAATAACTTTCAAATAAAACAGTTCCCAAACTGTGTACTTCGCAGACATATATTTATTTGGTGAGAGATACAAAGTAGTAATCTATATCTTCTCCCCTAACTTCCAAGCCAGGATTTGATGTACAGCGTGGCTCTTCTTTTTTGTTTTATGTCTCTATCTCATTCAGTGTTCAGTAAAATGCTAAACTTTAGAGGATTCTTGTGAAATAATTAATAGAGTTGGCCACTAGAACAGTATTTGGAGTAGTGCTGCAGCACTGTATTTTAAAATACCGGTGTTCTCAAACAGTTAATATTGCTTTTTAAATCATACTTTATGCCTTCAGAGTAATTTATGCACTACCAAATCTTGTGCAAATCTCATTTTTCAAACCATGCTTGAGGAATATGGAAATTGGTGCTATTCATACAGATAATATCTTCAAATGTATTTTCCCATGCTAAATATATCCTTGTCATTACCATTATCTACTGGTGTGTTTAATCTTATTATTGACATAAATATTTATGCAAACATCTCTCTTTCGCCTTCGGATCTCCTGAGGACACAGAACACATTTATAGTGTTTTCCATTAATTTATTCTCTATTTTGCCATGATATTGGCAGGTCTCTCACTATAGATTTTGGAATTCATACCAAGATGTCAGTTAGGCTTAGCTTTAAAAAGGAAGAGATGGAATTAACAGAGTTGACAAATGCTCCTGAAATTTCTTTTATTCATAAATGTTTATTTCATGATTTAAAAAATCATGTAACCTTGAGCTGTATTCTAACAGGTTTCGTTTTTAAGTTACTGATTTGTTAACTTTAGTAAATAGACATTATGCTACATACAAATTTTCACAAGAAAGTTATTAATATTCACAAAATATGCATTACTTTAATTTTCTTTCATTAGTTAAATGGCTACAGCTTAGCAGAAACTTGGAGGAATAATCTTTTCTACATCTTTCCCAATTTCTATGTCAAAAATCATTGCTCATCCCAAAATTATTTTGTCTCACTTAAGAAGTATGGAATTTTACTTACTTGTAAAGAATGGCTCTTTATATGTACATCACCTGAAAGTTACCAAAAATTGTACTCAATCATTCTGAAAGTCATGATCCAAAGTTAATTTTAGGAATATTTAAGGGGTTGGGGATTTAGCTTAGTGGTACTGCACCTGCCTGGCAAATGCAAGGTTCTAAGTTCTATCCCTAGTATGGAAAAAGAAGTGATAATTTTAGAAATATTTACATAATAATAAATGTAAATATTGTATGTAGTTTAAAAAATTGAGTATTTTCTCCTTTATTCAATAGTATTTCAGCAATTCTAGAGATAAGCTCTTATTCTGAATTGCATGTGTTGCTGAGAATTGTAATTTTTTGAGTAAGTCATTCTATCTTTACAAAATGTCTGTTAGTGTCTCTGTATGTATAATATTTGCATCTCTACAGATATTTATATTTCAAAAATCTCATACCAACACTATTTCAATACACCACTTCTTAATGATGTATTCAAAGATCTTTATGAATATTTTTATAGTTTTATCTCAAATTGATATTAAATTCTGCTAGAAATTTTGGTTAAAAAACATGAGTCTCACTCAACTATATTTAGTGGGCTTATGAGGACTTAAAAAACCCAAAACTCTGGCATAGACTTCACTTAAGATACTTTGGTATTCGAGGTATCAAAAATCCCATAACAGATCTCCGTCTTCATCCCATTCTATAGAATACCCTTTCTTCTAGTTGGAAAATATGATCCCTGAAATCACTAGAGTTACTAATGTTTCCAGAGAAACTTGGCCTATTTGCTTTCATAAAAATCAGGAGGAAAAAGTCCCAGGGATAATTCTCATTGGCTCAGCTTAGGTCACAGACTCATTCTTGAATCAATAACTGACCAAAATGCAAAGTGTTCTAATGCATGGGGCTTGGTCCACATGCCTGTCCCGGCCCGCGGGTAAGTCAACGAAGACCCTAGAGGGGGAGCGAGGTTGAGAGGGGACAGGGGACACGAGAGATGGAGACAAGACAGGTTTCTGATCAAGTCTCGTTTATTGCGGAAGCTGCTACAACATATATACTGTAGGGCCAGAGGGGAGGAACAAGAGGAGTGTGCTGGGGCTGCTTCCTTGTTGCCGGGTAGATCTGCAACAAGCCCGGGCATGTCCTTCAGAGGCCTGCAGCAAGCCTGGGCATGTCCATAGAAGGCACTCAAGAGTTCCAGCGGGGGGGCAGGGCCCCCTACAGGTCCTCCCTTTAAAATTATTTTTTAGGAAAGCGTCAGGAGAGTCAAGCCTGCGGGGGCTGAGCCTGTCTTGGGTCAGAGCGACATACGTGTCTGCACCGTGCACCTTACCCGTCCTTGGTTAACCAGAGAATCAAGGCTCTGCCACCTGTCTTAGGCGGTGTACGAGGATTCCCTCAGGCATGGCACGCTTGCTCAGTTGCCCGTCATTGGCTTGCCAGCCCTCTCACCAGGTACTCATCCTGATCAGCCATGGCTAACCGATTATAATGGACCTGTATGGGCACTGTTTTTATAGCCTCGAGTTGGGCTTTTAGGAAGGCCACGATTTTGTTATAAAGTATGGGCCCTAAAGAAATGAGCAAGAGTAGACCCAATAGAGGCCCCAACAAAGGGAGGAGATAGGGGAGAAAACCATTGAGGCCAGTCCAGAGGGGATTTTGAATGAGTTCTTGTCGTCGTCTGTTTAAATCTTCTTGAAGTTCGTGAATTTTTCCCCTGACGATCCCAGATTTGTTGGCGTAGAAGCAGCAATGTTCATTTAAGGCTATGCAAATCCCTCCTTGTTCCGCTGTGAGGAGGTCCAGGCCCCTTCTATTCTGAAGGACCACCTCAGCCAGGGAGTCAATCTGATCTTGTATATCTGTAAGAGTGTTGGAGAGAGCTTGAACATCATTAATCAGCTGATTGGACAATTTGGCATAAGAATGTAACGCCACTCCGACACCAGCAGAGCCAGTGGCAAGGGCGCCGGACACCCCTAGTCCCACGAGCAAGGGGACCAGTGAGACGGCCCTTTTATGTCGCCCAGCGATATAGTCAAAGCTAGGCAAGGGCACCGGCTCATCTCCAGGAATAAGGGAGATGTCCGGGAGAACAGTCGCCACCACGCACAGCCCAGTCCAATTAGTGGGGAGGGAGGTGAACGCCAAGCTCCCTCCACAGACGAGCACGTGACCCGGGGCAGGGCAAATGGCGGCAGAGTCATTAAGCACTACCGAACAGAGAGAAAAATTTTGGACTCCAACATGTATGTCGAAGCTATTGTTGTTGCCCGAATTTAGATAACAAACTGAGGCATTGAACTGTACTGGCTGGACCCTGAAGGGCAGGGAGAAGCTGCAATTGTAACTAGAACTGTTAGCGTAGTCAGTTTGGTCGACATTCGGCAAGGCGAGGGGCAGGGGCGTGCCAAGGGTCAAGCATAACCAACAACCTGCAGCAAAAGCTGGGTTGGATGTATTGATCACATGATAAGTGGCCTCTAGGACACTCAGGGTTTGGGCGTCAGGGTCTGGGCCTCAAGGTTTGGGAAGGACCAGTGGATGATAGTTTAAGGAGGGATACATCTCTTGGATGATAGTCTCAAGTTGTTTTTGTACTCGTTCTTCCCGGAGCTGATCCGAAGGCCCTCCACCGTCCGATATATGGATGGGGGCCTGTGGCGGCCAACAGACGTCTTTTCCCGGAGTGCCGCGACAAGAGGCCTGACCAAATTTAGAGTATCCTTTGGGGCTGGGAAGGTCCCAGTCGCCTCCGACGGAGCCACTATAAGTTCTTTGCAAGACAGCAGTTAAATATATTTTCCCGTCGGAATGGGTACACTGCTGGGCTTCAATATAGCAGGTAGAATGCATTTCGGTGGCCATGACACACCCGGCAGGGCATGGCCCTCCCGCTAATGCGGCCTCATAAACTAAATAGGCAGTCTTATCCCCGCAATCGGTACTGCGAGTGTAACTTGAGGGCACAACCCTACCAGAGCCCCCTGTACAATCACAGGGGTTACCATACAAGGCAGTGAGCAATTGTTCTTTGTTAACTGGTTGAAATCTGCTCTCCATTGTTGATGCCAGGAGCAGCAACAGGCCGTGCAACAGGATCAGGGGTATCATCTTCAGAGCCTGTAAGCAGAATTTGTCTTGCGATATAAACAAGGTCGAGCCACAGATAAGAGAGTTAGGCTAACCTGATTGAGCTTTTGAAGATAACCAAAGTGGGCATATTACAATAACATTTTCAGAACTTAACCACTATGAACGTTTCGTAACAACATATTCAGTGTTTAAACATCCTGAACAACTAATACAGTCAATTTACAACCTATTTAGATAATATTCACTATGATATATCTCCCATAAGATCACATGATATAAAATTTACTAAGGGGTCCCTTTGATGAATTAAGACCAGAATAATCATTTTCTGGGTGGCCACTTCTATATTCATCAAAGGGAGTTCCCATCTATGATCGTTTTAACAAATAATTAAGAATATGTATCCTTTTATTTTACAACTGTGGATTGCAATTTGATTGTTGCCTGTGGGTGACAATGCACGTTACTTTCATAAATTTCACAACCTGGGAAGAAAAGCATGTCTTTAGTTTAGCCATTTTTCTCTGTAAGTTAACTTAACAATAGGTGAATATCCTATAAAAGGGAAGGAACATATTGAGCTCAACTGTACGAACACAAACAACAGACAATAAACAAACATATAAGACAGTGTACTTTTGATGATTGTTAAATTGTAATTGTAGGCGCCATTGCTAACTGGTTGAGATTGGGCAAGTCAGGTCATTGGCATCATCAGCACGCCTATCGACTTGTTTTACTAGGCGTTCTGGGAGCCACCGGGCTGACTTCATTTCCTTGGAGTAAACACACACCGATCCTCGGCCCCAGATAAGTACAGGATCGGGTCCGTGCCATGAGTGGTCCAGGGGGTCTTTCCACATCACCGAGGCAAATTGTCATTGCGTCTCTGGTTGCCAGAAACGATTGGCTGCAGATAAACCTTTGGCATCCAAATTTAAAAAGTTAAGAATGAATAGTGCATGTGATATCAGGTTTCTAGGAGACCCCTTGGTAGGGTACCATTCCCCCTTTTTTATTTTGTCTAAAGTAATTTTGAGTGTGAGATTAGCCTTTTCTATAATGCCTTGTCCCTGAGGATTATATGGGATTCCCGTTATGTGTGTTATTTCAAATTGTTTGCAAAACTTGGAGAAGCCAGAGCTGGTATAGCCGGGACCATTGTCTGTTTTAATTTGTTGTGGACAGCCAAGTACTGAGAAGGCAATGAGAAGATGAGCGATGACATGTTTAGTAGCTTCCCCAGACTGCAGGGTGGCAAATATGAATCCACTACAGGTATCAATGTTGACATGTATATACTTAAGAATGCCAAATTCAGGGTAGTGTGTGACATCCATTTGCCAGAGGGCATTTGGAATTAAGCCACGAGGATTAACTCCCAGATGAGGCGTAGGAAGGTGCAGAGTGCACGTAGGGCAGGCCTTAACAATTTGTCTAGCTTGTTCTCTAGTAAGCTTATACATAAGGCGAAGCAGGTGAGCATTAAGATGATGGAATTGGTGTGCCTTCCATGCCTGGTCAATCGGAATGGGAGCATCAGTGTTTATTGAATAGGCAAAAGCCTGAGGTCTTGTGGCTAGGTCTGCTAAGCGGTTGCCCTCTGCGAGTGGGCCAGGTAGGTTACAGTGGGCACGAAGGTGCCCAATGAAAAAGGATTTGGATCTTTTTCTGATTAGATCTTGTAATTGGAGGAAGAGACCACCAGTCTGAGAAGCAAGTTTGATCAGTCCGCATGTCTCTAATAAGGGGACAGATTGAGCAATGTAAGCACTGTCAGTAAAGAGATTAAAAGCTCGCGCAGGGAATGCAGAAAAGACCGCTATGACTGCCTGTAGCTCCGTTAATTGGGCCGACGAGTGGGCAGTTGGGAATTGGACAATGTTATCGTCCCACACATAGGCA
Organism: Heterocephalus glaber; assembly: GCF_053883595.1. NCBI lineage: Eukaryota > Metazoa > Chordata > Mammalia > Rodentia > Bathyergidae > Heterocephalus > Heterocephalus glaber. The sequence goes on from NW_028258325.1 coordinate 29,725,741, forward strand.
GCCATCCCGGTGGAAGAACCATCTGTAAAAACGGATAGGGCTTCTGGCAGAGGAGAACAAGAAGTGACCTTCGGAAAAATGAAGTCATGTCTGTTGGCAAAGTCAATGAGTTTGTTGGGAGGATAGTGATTGTCCAACAACCCTGAATAAGAAGCGAGAGCAATTGGCCAGGAATCGGTAGTCTGCATAAGCCAATCGATCTGATCTTTAGGGTAGGGTTGGATAATGACATCAGGTTCTTTTCCAAAGTACATCTTTCCATGGTCTCTGCCTAAAATAACCAGGTCTGCAACTGCAACATAATAGGGGTAAAAGACCCGCTTAGGGGAAACTGGGAGATGAACCCACAAAAGGGGAGCGGTTTGCCAAAAGACAGCAGTGGGAGAGAGGGAGGTTTTGCAGATGATATACTGTAAAGGAGAGTTATAATCTATAAAGGTAATTGTTTGATTTTGGATGGCTTGTTCTACCGTGCTAATGGCTTTGCGCCCCTCGGCAGTGAGCTCCCAAGGTGAAGTGGGGTGGCTATCACCTTGTAGGGTATCATAGAGAGGCTTCAGGTCATGTTTAGTGAGCTTTAAATAGGGCATAAGCCAATTAATGTCTCCGAGCAGTTTTTGGAAGTCATTCAGAGTTTTAAGACCATCCAGCCGTAAGGTAAGCTTTTGGGAGGAAATGTGACGTCCCTTCATCTGAAATCCGAGGTAACTGTAAGGGTCTTTTAGTTGAACCTTATCAGGGGCAATTTGGAGGCCACAAGATTCAAGGGCCCGCCGAAGGTCAGCATAACAAGCTAAAACCTCACTTCCTAATTGTCCCGCCACGAGGATATCATCCATGTAATGGATAATATACATTTGAGGCCAATTGTCTCGGGTGGATTGGAGTGCTGCAGCTACAAATGACTGGCACAGGGTGGGACTATTGGCCATGCCTTGGGGCAGCACTAGCCATTGAAAGCGCTGCATTGGGGCGCAGAAATTGGTCCCCGGAAGGCTAAATGTGAAGCGTTTTTGATCAGCAGGATGTAAGGGAATGGTGAAAAAGCAATCCTTTAAATCAATAATAACCTTATAATATCCAAGAGGGATGGCTACCGGTGAGGGAAGACCGGGTTGTAAAGCTCCCATAAGTACCATGGTTTTATTAACTGCTCTGAGATCTTGCAAGAGCCTCCATTTTCCCGACCGTTTTTTAATGACAAAAATGGGAGTATTCCAAGGGGAATGGCTAGGAATGATATGGCCAGCATGAAGCTGTTCCTGCACCAGCTCTTGAGCTGCTAATAACTTCTCCTTGGAAAGGGGCCACTGATCGACCCATACTGGATCGTCTGAGAGCCAGGTGATCTTTTCAGCATGGACCGCAGGAGTGTCAGTGACCCCTATGGAAAATGGCCTAACCCTGCTCGAGGGGGCCGAGGGACAGGCTCAATGGGGTGGGTAAGGCTTGTAGGGTGTTTTCCCAGCCCTGTTCCTGGAATGTACCCATTTTTAAACATTTGCATAGTGACAATTTCATTGGGGCTGGAAATAATTAGCCCCATTTGTGATAATAGATCTCTCCCCCATAGATTGACAGGCAACCCTGAGATGATATAAGGTTGAATGGTGCCCTGATTACCATCTTGGTCCCTCCAGGTCAGATCTTTGGCACTTTGTTTAGGATTTTGACTTTGACCTATACCCCTGAGATGGGTGAGGGTGTCCTTTAATGGCCACGCCCGAGGCCAATCCTCTCCCTTTATGATAGTTACATCAGCACCAGTGTCGACCAACCCAGAAAACTGTCTCCCATCTAACCACAAGGTCATGAGAGGCTTTTGTGCTGAAAGTATCTCCGACCAGTAGACATCGGATGAGCGAAACCCTGGCTACCTCGGGCGTCGTTACGAGCCTTATGAGAGGTAGGGAGAAGGGGAAGGAGTAACAGTTGAGCAAATCTTTGGCCTGATTGAATGGTGTTAATGACTTTGGGGGAAGAAGCCATAACTTTAATTTCCCCGGAGTAGTCGCTATCAATCACTCCTGGGTAAACCAGCAGTCCATTCATGGTGCTGCTGCTTCGGCCTATTACGAGGCCAAAGGTCTCCTTAGGTAAGGGTCCAAAGACTCCTGTGGCGAGGGCCTGGACTCCCATTTCTGGGGTCAATACTGTGTGGGTGGTGGCACTGAGGTCCAATCCGGCACTTCCTTTTGTGGCTCTGACGAGGTCTGAAATGGATTGCTGTTTATTGGAGCAAAATTGAGCGCCCCGTAAATTTGTTTGGAATTGGGGGCCCGGGGCTGGCCCCCTTTCCCGTTTCCCGAATTCGAACCCTGGAGAGGGGGGAGGGGTCGGCCCTGGGCATCAGTTTTGGATCGGCACTCACTCGCCCAATGCCTCCCCCGATTGCATCGGGGGCAGGGCCCTGGGGGCGGAGCATTGGGGCCCCGCATTTTAGCTGTCGGGCATTCTCTAGCAAAATGGCCGGTGGCCCCACACCGGAAACACTTATTGCCGACGTGGCGTTGCAAGAATTGTTTGACTGTGAAGCCTTGCATGGCAGCTGCCATGGCAAGGCCCTGTTGGTAGGCGGCCCCAATCTCAGAGCAAAGGCGAATGTAGCCGGAAAGGTCAGTTTTCTTTTTATAGGGGCGGATAGCGGCCTGACAGGCGGCGTTGGCGTTCTCAAAAGCAAGCTGTTTAACGAAATCTGTCCCTGTCTCCGCGCTCCCAAAAATCCGGCCTGCCGCTGTGAGAAGGCGGTGGACAAAGTCCGCAAATGGCTCGTCCGGCCCCTGCCGGATATTAGTGAGGGAGGCACTTACGTCTCCTTTGGAGGGGAGTTTTCTCCAGGCCCTAGTGGCTGCGGTCTGAATCTGGGCATACAACCCCGCGTCAAATTGCATTTGTTGGTCGTTAGCGGCGTAGGCCCCCTCCCCAAGAAGCATGTCAAGCACCCAACCATTTCCCGCCTGAGCATTGCATCTAGCGGTCTCTCGGCAATTCTCAACATACTCAGATTTCCATAATAAGTAGTCACCTCCTGTAAGGGCGGCACGGGCCAGAGTCTGCCAATCAATTGGGGTGAGCCAATTTTCTGCCACCGATTCTAAAATAGCCATGGTGTAAGGTGCAGTGGCCCCGTATTGAGCCGCAGCCATTTTAAGCTCTTTAATAACCTTGAAATCAAAGCCGCTATGGTGTCTCCATGCCTGACCCTGTGCGTCAACAGTCTCAGTGACAGGGAAGGCTTCCACAGGTTCAAGTTCTAGGGGTACCCTTGATCCGGATGGCACCCTGGGGGTTGCCCCTCTAATGGGGGGTTGTGGCTTATGGGTGTCTTCTCTAGGGACATTTTCATGGGCCTTGCCTGTTCTTAAGCCTTCAAGCTGGGTGATAAGTTCTTGATGTTCCTTTTCTAACCTTATCTGTTCTTTTAGAAAGTCTATTTTGTCCCGGAGTTCCTTTTGGGGATCAACAACAGGATAGGCCAGAGCGGGAGTGTTGGGGCCTGGAGGGATATAAGGAGGGGGGCACCCAGAGCCGCCCCGCAGTGCTTCCCCCGCAGACTCGTCAGTCCCGGAGTCCTTTTGGAGCGGATCTGGGGGCAGAGGCGGGCAGCAATAGGCTTGAAGGGAGGGATATAGGGGCGGAACCTCCCGCGAGGGTGGGGCTGCCTTAGAGGCAGTGACGGAGGGAGAGGAAGCGGGGGTCCGGCGAGGCTTTGCCTTATAGGGCTTGGCAGGGATCGTGGCCGTTTGGGATTGGTCCGAGGGAGCGTTATGTCCGTCGGGGGCGGGATCATCGTCACTGTCAAAGGACATCAAGTCCTCTTCCTCGTCTGGCGAGGAAGTCGTGGCCTTAACGGGCCTGGGTCCCGGCGCCATATTGGCGTCCCGGGAGACTGTGTCAGAGCCGCCTGGAGGTGTTGGATTTTCACCAGTGCGGAGGGCTATCTCTCCAACCTGTATAGCTTGAGCTACCACTGGGTCCCTCGTCTTTTGAGAGATGATATCATTGATCAAATTCCAATAAGAGAATGCCGCAATCAGGACCTTTCCAGGTCCGCAAGCGGCATAATAATCCTGAAGAGCTTCCCCTACCCTTTTCCATCTCTTTTCGTCAATGGTTCCCTCAGCAGGGAACCAGGGACAGAGATCTTTAATATAATCAAAAAATTTCAGCAATTGTTTGACTGTAACCTTTACCCCTCGTGCCTGTAATGTCTCCTTGAGACCTTGCACGAACAATTCGTGCTGACTAATGCCCTGCCCCATAATCGCTGTTCAACTTACCGAGGTGCGAAAAGACGGCAGGTCTACGTCAATTGCAAGCCTCTCCTGTGTCGAGTGTGCTCTTTGTTCCTCAATCTTAATCTTAGGGCCCCTGAGCAGCGTCCTTCACTGGATCCCCCGTTCTCGGGCCCCACGTTGGGCGCCACTTGTCCCGGCCCGCGGGTAAGTCAACGAAGACCCTAGAGGGGGAGCGAGGATGAGAGGGGACAGGGGACACGAGAGATGGAGACAAGACAGGTTTCTGATCAAGTCTCGTTTATTGCGGAAGCTGCTACAACATATATACTGTAGGGCCGGAGGGGAGGAGCAAGAGGAGTGTGCTGGGGCTGCTTCCTTGTTGCCGGGTAGATCTGCAACAAGCCCGGGCATGTCCGTCAGAGGCCTGCAGCAAGCCTGGGCATGTCCGTAGAAGGCACTCAAGAGTTCCAGCGGGGGGCAGGGCCCCCTACACATGCCCAGCATTTAAGTTAGAAAAGAAATCAGCATTGTTGGAGAAACACTAACTGAAAGGAGCTGAAAATGTAATTTCTCAAATTAAAGCCATATAAAACATGAAAACTCACTAACTCCTATATCCTTATAGAGCACAAACAACACATAAAATTCCAGCTCATTTTTGTTTGGGAGACATAAAATCATGATATGCTATGATTATATAAAATCATAATATCAATGGCATACCTAATGAGAAAATATGAAATCTAATAAACATTACTAAAATTCTGAGCTTATCAGATTCTCTGAATCCTGCCAAGATACCTGGTGTTCAGAGCTAACAAAGATAAGAAAAGTGTGGAAGAAAATGTTAGTCGTCTGAGCTTTGTAATCTAGAGAATTTTTTGCCTACTTCTATATACTCGGGAGCTGAAGACTTGAATTTGGAAGTCAAGAAACATACAATGGAAGACTCACTGAGCATGGATATACAGGTTTCAAGTATTGGTCATTTTAACATCAACCAAAGATCCTTATATCACTCAGTATAATGAATTCAACATATCCTCTTCTTACTCTTTATGTAATGCTCAGAATAATGGGTAGACTATCAGGCAATCATATTAGTTGGCCAAACAGTATAACCTACTTCAAGAGTATCATATGAGGAAAAGCTGTCCATTTATTGAACTAATTACATATTGAGTGACTGTTATATATCTGGGATTGAGAATAGATCAGTCCATAAAACACAACCCCTGCCCTTATACAGCTTATATTCAAATGAACCAAAATACACTGACCCTATTGCTAATTTTTCATTTCACTTTCTAAGTGGGAATTTGTTCTACTTTATTCTACCATTATATACTGGGCATATTTCTCTGCTCTTAATACCAATAGAAGTACTCATCTTTGAATTATGATCATGGCATGATGCAAACTAATTTTAGGAAGCCTCAGCTATGTATATCACTCAGAAACTCTGAACTTAAAGAGTAACCCTCAACAATGCTACTCTTAACCTGCCCTGTTTTCAGCCTTACAGTGTTTTATAAATAACATCCCCGCAAAGTCATAGTTTGCTGCTCTTGTGTTTAATTTCTCCCATTGGTTGAGAAAAGTGGTTTCTGGTTATATGTGGGATATTTAAAATTCATGAAGATGTGACCTTTTGATAATCTAAGTATAGGAATAAAAGCAAGAGAGAATGCTTGCTAGGTGTTGGTTGAAAGTGGATGAGCAGATATGTAACAGCCAAGAAAAGGATGGGAGTAGAAATCTACAGGATGTTCTCTACCCTTAGAACTCTTACATTTCCTACCTCATCAATGTGGTTCCTGTGAAGCTGCCTTATTTACATGTGACTACAACCCTGGCCACAGATTATTGGTTCAGAAAAGTTTGCATGATCTGACGAACCAAATTGGTTCTTTTCATGCAACTTTACATTTCAGACTAAATTAATCAATGCCTCTCTTTGAAGATATAAAACAAGATTATTTACTTCATATATTATACAATGAAGAGAGAGGCAACTTGGAAGTGAAATACAGCTACAACAGAGGGATAGAGTGATAATACATCTATGCCTTCTTGCAAGTATGTCCAGTGCTGCAAATAGCTCAGGTTCATTTTCTGTCACTGAGAAATACGTGGTACTAAATAATATATAATTAAGTGTCATTAACAGCCATTAAATGTACTCAGAAATTACATTATTACAGTTTCTCTCTGTCAATTTTACTTTGGCTTTCTTTCGATTCTTCCTTCTTGTTTGGGAAACCAATTAAACATATCTGTTACAATTTTCTTTAAACTAAGTTAGATGTACTTTGTGAAGGCCTTGATAGTTCTCTTTAATTAGAATGCCTGAGAATTTGCGAGGGTATCTCATGACATCTATGTTGACATTTTGGGTATATTCTGCTTTCTTCCATAAGCCAAACTTAATGAGGTGAGATTTATTGAGGTGACTGTCAGATTTTCATGGGAACAGGATGCAGAATTTCCAATGGTACAAACAAACAAACAAAAAATATTGTACATACCATCAAACCTAGACAAAAGCATTGTACTCATGCTGGAGTTTGCTTCTTGAAAATTTGAGTCATGGGATTAAATGCTGAGACTTGAGAGTTAGATACTCAGATGAAATACACAGCATGGCTATTTAGCATGTCACTTTGTGCAAATTACTTGGTTCTATGTCAGTTTTCTCCATCTATAAAAGGAGAACAATGATGCTTACTTCTTAGGTATCTATGGTGCTTATGTTAGTTAATACATACAGTTGTGACTATTATACCTTACATATAGAAAATACATTGATTTTACTTGTTAGTTTTATTTCTAACATTGAGTTTTTATTTGCAATAGCCAAATCTAATGTGCTGAACTACCCACTGGCTTGAGTAGAGCATAAATCCTACAGTATTTTATACCTTCATTGCCATCTACATCTCAGTTTTTTTGCACAAGTGTTAAAACAGCATCTTTCTGGCTTTAAATTTAGTTTTTCTGAATCTTTATTCTATAACTAAATATTATTGTAGAAAATGAAGCACTACATTTATCTTTAAAATTTCTCCCACTCTTCTTTCCCCAAGTCCCCAGGGGTCAGGGGGAGGTGCAGGGGGAAAGGGAGAGGAATAAGAATAGGAGGCTGTAAAAAATTATAGTCATATGATGTCATAATGACCTTATCCTGGTCCAAAAAGAATTAGGCATTATCTCTGAATCTTCTTCCAATTGAATTGCATTGAATTCATACCCAAAGGATTTCCTTTTATGTATTCTTCATGTATGTATGTATGTATATTTTTGGTGCTGGGGATTGAACCCAGAGCCTTTACATGCCAGACAAGTGCTATACCACTGAGCCATATCCCCACCCCATATTTATTCTTATTTTAGAAGATCATTTTACAAAACAGAAGTCTTTAAAGATTAAATTTAATATGACAGGGCATCTTTTTAAGTGCAATGAAAATTGACTTCACAAAGCTACTACTACTAATAATGGGCCTTACCTTTTACTAGAGGACTGAACATAGGCCAAATATACTTCACTAAATGCTTTGCATATGTTGGAACTCATTTTTGCCTTTATACAACTTTATTAGCTAAGTACTCTTCTTATTTCCTGTACACAAAAGATAAGCTGTTGTGCTCATCTCAGCTTAGTGAAAACAGGCAATTTATCAGAAATTGTAGCCAGTATTTGAATATATGTTTTGCCTTATTTTGCTCAGGCCAAGTTTATAATTTCTTGGTTCATAACTTATAAAATTCCCTGCCACATTCCAGTTCCATTATTCATCTAATATTGCAACACTGCTATGAATCTAATTGCCTATGGACCATATGAAGTGACCCATATTTGTATACCCAGGATCTCCTAGATTTGAATGCCTTTTCTTTTTATGGGAGCAGAGTATTTCTTAAAAAGCTGCCAGCCAGTACCCCAGTGGCTGAACTTTTCTATCAGTTCTTCTCTAAAATGTATCAGGGATCAAGATAACTGACCAAATATCCTGTCATTGCCAAACCTATGTCCTTGCTAGTCATTCAAGTCTATCTTTGACAGTGCATAAACTTTTACTGCAGTGCAACTACTTCTGTTTATTTTCATGTTGATAATAGCTATGCCCATGATACAAAAAGTATTACTTTTGAGTACTTGTAAAAAGAGGTCCTAAGACCTGTAAAGTCTAAGTTATTTACTGTTTAGGTCTTAGCATAAAATTTGTCAACCCTTAGACTAGACTATTGAAGCCATACCCGTTGGGTTCTGTGGTTACAGTTTTTCATTAACTATCTCCACACCTATTTTTACTCAAAGTTGAGAAGCCTGCCTGTTGATCCTTAAACTTCATGATTAAACCTCCCTTAACAGTCTCCTTGATCCATGTATATGCAAAGACACAGACATGTTGGATGTGCTTGATTGTAAAATCATTTGTACAACATGTTTTAGGGAAGCAACTCTGTCTTATCTTTACTAGTGTACTTGTTCTAATAAACTCAACAGGAAGATGAGATAAAATATGCTGGCATTCTTTAAATGGGACATCATAGATAGGTTGGCTTAGGGACATGGGGTCATTAATTCTTTTTTTTCCCCTACCAACAAGTACCATTTCTTACATACATTGTTCCCATGTTGTTTTCATTTCCTTATTTTAAAATGTTATTTAGAAAATAAAAAGTACAAAAAACATATTTTACCATCATCATCATCATCTTGGGCATGTGCTGACTTTTATTACTGTTTTAAACAAGAATACCAGCAGAATTTCAGGTAAGATTTCTTTGCACACATCTTTCCATGGGAGAACAGAACTTCAACAAGCAGAGAAGTGATTAGAGAATAATCACTGTTTTTTCAAATTAGAGCATTTTAAAAATAATAGGCACAACTGTAAAACTCCTATTGAGAATGAACTAAAATTAAAAATTTTCAAGTCCATAACTGTGGCTCCCCACTGATGGACTCTACTCTGGATGCCTTGCCAAATCTCTACAGATTTCCTGACTCTTCTTTGAGTCAAGAAATTTCCTTGTTAATCTTAATCAGTTAGTTAAAGCAGGGCAGGACAACTCCCTGAGGATTTTCGTTAAGCAATAAACTGTGGAACCGAAGTCTCAAGTCAGGTGCTTATCACCAGGAGGTCTCAGGGACATTAATGTCTCTAGAATAAGCAGGAGAAGGCCGGCAAATTCTTCAATAAAGACTTTGCTCCTGTGACTTTTTATAAATAATGATTTCTCTGGCACAGATTACAAAAACAACAATGTCCCCGCTTGAATTTAGTGAGCTTTCTAGTCACTGCAAATTGAAAAACAGGGGAAGTACCTTCTTTAGCAGAAGTAATTTGTATTCTACTATCATTGCTACCAAGAAGGAAGTTGACTCTTATTGGAATCACATTTTATTTCTGATTGGATAGGGAACTCTCTTTGCAAAACCTGAGGCAGGGGATCAGCACCTGTTGTATGTAGGTGATTTCTTCCCCTTAAGACTTAAATTGCTGGCTTGATATTCTGATTACCTAAAGCTGTTTCTCATACATCTGTAATAATGGAGAATGAGATAGTTAAAAGAATGCCTGATAATCAATATGGAAAGCTATTTAGTTCCTGGTCTAGCTTTTCCAAATGGTAGTACATTGATCATCCAGGCAGTTTAATGAATCTGCCATCTTGCATCAGCAGTTATTTTCTAAATTAAGTCATATTCCATATGAAAGCCTTATTGTTATTCAGGGCTCTTCCCAGCCACAGCTTTAAGATTCGATTAAATCAATATGTTCCTATGAGGAACAGCTTGTTGGGGGATGGCAATGTGAAAATGCACAAGATAACAACAAAAGAAAAATGCAGGGTTTCATTTTACTAATAAAGTCCCAAGGTGTGTTCTCATAGCCTTGTAATGTCTCTTTTCAAAGATTCTTTCTTTGAAGTTTGAAGCATTATTGTTCACCTTGAAATGAGATGGTAGATGGTAGAAAGTCACCTTAGCCATTAGTAGTATATTTCACATATATAAGGTCATTTGCCTGGCCTGAAGTAATTGGGTAACAGAGAAAGTTGTCTTCTTATCTAATGGTATTAATATAGAATAGTATTATATTAATGGTATTATTATATCATTATCCTTGCCTCTACATTTAAATTTTGGTCTTTAAGTGACATTGTAATCTTATTAGAATTTCAACTAAATTAGGGAGTATTATAGATGTTATTTGCAAGACAGAACAGCCTATGTTTGATTTCAATTTCTATTTACTATGTGAGTGAACTAAACCAAGCCACTTAGCTCTTTTGTAAAATGAATCACTATCTCCTTGTTTGTTGTACAATGCTATTATATCTTTTACTCATTATTTGCATCCTCGCGAGCTGGACCTGGGTCTACCACACAATAGGGACTCTAAAAATCGCTATGGAATGAAACTCTGTAATGTTCTATGCTCCATTGCAATACCCTGGTATTATTGCTATTGTGTATTGAATGCCAGTGTATGTCAGAGATTGTGTTTTTCACCAGAGTCCTTTATCCTGCCTGCTCATGTTACTTTATTATGTGATTATTCAGTTTTTCCTGCCTATGACAAAGTGTATTCTGCATCCCATGACTTTCAGCTTAAACATATAACCAATGAAAAGTGGATGAAAAGTGACAGTTTTCAAAGTAAGCCTCTGACATAGGAAGCATTGGATATTTAAACTTGCTCTCTTGGGCTCTACATTCTCCTAATAACATGGAAACCCACTGATCCAAAAAAGACGAGACACGTGTGGAGTATTTCTGAACAGGACCTACATTTTAGAGCCTCCTGGCCAAGACCAAATTGAATTAGCTGAGCCCTTTCTGTTATGATTTAGACATAGAATTTCACCTAAAATACGAGTTCAGAGGGGGTGTTTTTAGAAGGTCATTGGATCACAGAGATGCTATACCGATCAGTGGATTGATCCATCCATGTGTTCAAAGTTAAAAGTGCTGTCAGGAGGTAGGGCTTGATTGAAAGAAGTGGAGGCGTAGCTCTGGGGAGTGTATCTCTCTTGCCAGTTCCTCCCTTTTCTCTCTTTCCTTTTTGCCATGGGTTGAACAGCTTTCCTTCACTGTTCTCTTTCACCATGCCATTTATGCTTTGGAGCCAGCCAAACATGAATCCTCTGAAAACTATGAGCCAAAATAAACCTCTCCTCCTTTAATTTGCAAGTGCCCAAGCAATGGAAAAGTGACTCATACACCTACTAAATTGCAAATCCATGACCAAAGAAATGTACTTATTGTTGTGTGCTTTTGAGATTTTGTAGTTATCTGTTAAGGCAATAATGGCTAGCTGAACAGTTTGTATTGCATACTATGCAACTTAAATATTTTCTGATTGTGTACTGCATAATGACATATTCATAGGGAAGAAGCAGTGAAAACAACAAAGATGGCATAGATGTAGTCCAACTTAGAAAAAATTTAAGTTATTCTGTCTCCATAAAAAACTGTTAGAACTAATAAAAAATTCAGTAATATATAAAGATTCAAAACAAACACACAAAAATCAGTTGAGTTCCTATACATTAACAAGAGATATCCCCAAAAAAGAAATTAAGAAAACAATCCTATTTTCAATAACAATAAAACAAATAAAATTCTTAGTAATAACATTTAACCAAAGAGGTTAAAAAAACATATACACTAAAAATCCTAAAACATTGATGAAAGAAATTGAAGAGAGCAGAAATAAATGGAAAGATATTTCATGTTCATATAGTGAAAGAAATAATGTAAGAATCATCTTACAATCCAAAGCAATTTTCAGATTCAATGAAAACAAAAACTTTTCAAATAAATAGAAGAAAATCACTAAAGTTCATGTGGAATCACAAAAGACCCAGATAGCCAAAATAATCTTCAGAAAGAAGAATAAAGCTGTAGGCATCATACTTCCTGATTTCAAATTTTATTATAAAGCTGTAGTAGTTTAAACACTATGGCACTGGCTTAAAAACAACCCAAATGCCAATGGAACAAAACAGAAAACTCAGAAATGAATCCGTCTCGGTATGGTCCAGTAATATTCAACAAAAGCATGAAGGATACACAATGGAAAAAGGATAGTCTTTTTAAAAAAGGCTTGGATATCCACAAACAGAATGAAATTGGATCCTTTCCTTATATCATCCACAAAAACAAACTCAAAATAGATTAAAGATTTGAATGTTAGACATGAAACCACAAAACTCCTAGGAGAAAATTTGTAGAAAACATTTCTTAAAGAAGAATCACTCACATTGGAGTTAAATGATTTTCTGGATGGACCCCAAACCATATCTATGCTGCCAAAACAAAAATAAATAGATAGCACTATGTCAAATTAAAATGTATCTGTCCAGCAAAATAAATGATCCATAAAATGCTAAAACAGCACATTGAATGTGAAAAAAATAATTGCAAACTATATAACTGATAAGGAGTTAATATAAAAATATGTAACAAACTCCAACAAGTTAGTACTGTAGTGAGAAAACACATAATCTGATTAAAAATGAGTTAAGGACATGAATAGACTTTCTTTTTAAGAGGACATACAAATGGCCAGCATTTACAAATGTTAAAGTGTCTAACATTACAAACGTGAGGAAAATATAAATCAGAGCCACAAAAAGTTATTACCTCACAACTGTCAGGTTGTCTATTATTTTTTTTCAAAAACTATTTTGAGGATGTGGAGAAAATGTAATATTTATTCTCTGTTAGTGGGACCATTGACTGGTACAGCCAATATAGAAAACAGTATGAAATTTTCTCAAAAAATTAAAAATGAAAATGCAAGATGATGTGGTATTCCCACAGATGAGTAAATATCCAAAGGAAATCATATCAGTATGTCAAATAAATATGTGTACTCTTTAGTTGATTTCATTATCATTCAGGATAGCCAGACATGGAAACAATTTTAAGTACCCACTGACAGATAAATGAATAAAAAGTATGTTATATATACAGACACACACACACACACACACACACACACACACACACACATATACACAGCCTGCCATTTTATTTTTCAGTTTTTGAAAAGAAGGATATATTGTCATTTGTGACATCTTGTATGAATCTGTTGAATATTAAGTTAAATGAAATAAGCCAGGCCCAAGAAGACAAATTCTCTAAGTTTCACTCAAATGAAATTTAAAATGGTCAAACTCACAAAAACAGAGAGTTGCTGGGAAAATTGGGAGATTTTATAAAAAGATCCAAATTTCCAGTTATAAGAACAAGTACTACAGATTTTCTATATAGAAAAGCAACCATAGTTAATAATTTATTATCTGCTTAAAATTTTTCTAAGAGAGTAATTCTTAAGTGTTCCATCAGAAGGAAGGTACCTATGTGGGGTGACAGATACAAAAGTTAATTTAATTATGAAAATCATTTCACAGTGTACAAAAGTTAATTCAATTATGAAAATCATTTCACAGTGTATTCATATTTAAAATTATTACATGGTGATTTATATATATATATGCAGTTTCACTTGTAGATCATATTCAATAAAAGAGGAAAAATTAAATGCTACTATGAATATAGATATATAATTCACTATCATTATATCAATTGGAGTATAAGAAGTATACTATGAAAACAAATATGGCAAAGTGCAAATAATGGGTAATAATGTAGAAGTCAGGAGAAATTTATTCATTCATTGGTTCATTCAATAAATATATAATGCTTAAGGTTATTATGTGTTGAGCACTGAAGAAACAGTGGTTTGTAGAAACAGTAGTGGATTTTTTTGTTTGTTTGTTTTTGTTTTTGGTACTGGGAACCAAACTCAGGACCTTCTACTTTCGAGGCAGGTGGCAGAACCACTGAGCTAAATCCCTGCCCTTAGTGGTGGAGTTTATTATGTAAAAAATTCAAAGAGAAGTTTTGATTATGGAGAAATAGGATAAATTTGTTTTACCTGTTAGTAAAAATAGAGGAATTAGTTTACAAACAGAATAGACAACTTACATCCAGCAATACAAAAATTGGAGGGAGATAGTTGAGAAGCAAAGAAGTCAGTGTCTTTGCTGGAAAAATTGAAGAGTCAGATTTTCAGAGTTCATTGATAAATGCTCAATTTCCTTTGTATCATGGGAATTAGAAAGGTGAATGTCAAGATATCTCTTAAGATATTCAGCAAATACCTTCCATAAAAGTTCAGGAAGATAGTGAAACAGGAAGTCAATGAGAAAATTATAAATTATGTTAAAAGGTGATAGGTGTCACAACTAATAATATAGCAGCACATAGAAAGAGAAAGTTTTAAAGTGGTAGAATTCTAGGTAGAATTGTCCAGACAGGCTTACTTAAATCGCCTATTATCTTCTGAAGTTAGCAAAGGGGTAGATCATAAGGCTGTTAGAGGGAGAACCCTGCAAGGCAGATCCAATGTGAAGGTAGTTTATGAGGAAAGACCCTGTGTGAGGGACCAAGCAAGAGTCAAGACAGGGGCATGGCATGGACTGAAGAAGAAACAATCCCTGATGTCATGATGAAAGGAGGTTGGCATATTTGGATCTTTACACTGAACTTGAAGTGAAACCACTGGAAGTTTTTAGGGAAGTGAGCTCCTGATCTAACTTTTTATGAGACTTCCACATTGATAATAAACTGAAGAAGTGAAGCACAGTTTGGAAACTTAAATAATTCAGATAGCAAATGAGAGTGGCTGAAATCAAGGTAGTAGAAATGAAGGAAATACTTTGCACGTTTTCAGTTTCTTTGGATATGTTAAGGTCTTTATTGTTGCAATGAACATGGTCTATTTGGGCAAATATTTCTCATGATTTTGAGAGGATTGTATATTCTTCATTTTTTTCCATTCAGTATAATGCTCCACTTGAGGCATGATGTTGCTGATACTAACTGTTCTGCTACGCATTTTTCTACCTAATTTAGCTGTCAGTTACTGAGGGAGGTGTTTTGAAATTTTGAGTCATGTTGTGGATCTATGATTTTTCCCTTCAGTTTCGTGTTTTTGTCTTATGTAGTTAGGTGCTTTTTTTAGTGAAATATGTATTAAGAACTATTAGTTCTTATTACAAAACTGCCTTTTTTACCATTATATGTTCACTGTAATCCTTATTTACTTTGAAGTATAAATTGAATAGTGTCAAATTTACAGTTTGAACATGTTTTGTTGGTCAGTGCCAAACTGTTTACATAATTTTCTATTTAATCTATGTTTTTATGTTTGCATAATTTTTAAGTTTACATAATTTTTACATAATTTTTTATTTAATGTATGTTTTTATGTTTGCATTACATTTACTATATTTTTAAATATGTGTATACTTTCAGTTGATAAATGAAAAGTATTTAAAAAAAGAAATGAAGGGATTGATAGTCAATCCAAGGTAAAGTTTGAAGGTAGTCAGTAGAATGTGATCATGTGAGATGTAGTAAAAAACTACAGCAAAGGTTTAAATTTTAATAATGCATTACAGTAAAAGACACATTGCCATTAATCCCCCTCTAAATAGTTCTCCTTGCTTTCAAACACACCTACCCATTCATTCTTGGCCAATTTTTGAAGCAATTCTGGAAGTCCTATTTTGTGAGTGCCCTTAGTTGTGCTGTTATAGCTTTCTTGATGTCCACAATTGATTCAAAACATTTGCCTTTCATGTCATTTTGACTTTGGGGAAGAACCAGAAGTCATATAGTGCCAGATCCAGTGAATAAGGTGAACAGAGACACACTGCAATATTCTTATGACCTTGACTTTCCATTGGTTGACCCTCAACAGCAGCATTTACCATACTTTTTATCACAACTCATAAAAGCACAAAAGAGGACTTCCACAACTGCTTCAGAAAGTAGCAAGAGCTATGGGATAGAGTATTTGAAGTGAGGGGGAAATTTTTTGGGGGGGGACTATTGACAATGTGTCTTTTACTGTAATATTTTAAAAATTAAATATTCGTCATATAGTTTGATTGCCCATTGTTGATTGAGAGGGAGATTAGAGTCACAGATCAATTTAATGTGTCTGGACTGAGAAGCTTTAAATATGGAGTTGATGATTGCTGAAATACAGAAGAATCAAGAAATCAGCAATCAGCAATTTTATTAAGAAATATAAAAAAATTTTAAACATAATGCTTTAGATACTTATCATTAAGTAGAGACATGAAGTCACCTGTCAAATTTATTAGACTATAATTCGGGGATGGGTTATGTGTAGTGACATAAATTTGGAAGTCTTTGTAATTATGATAGAATTTAAGGCCATGAGACTGAAAGAGATTATCAACTGTGTTACTGAGAAAGAAAGAAGATTATGTTTAAAGAAAGGTCCTTGAATATTCTACATTTAAAGATCAGAGAGAACAGAAATAAGCCCCCCAACCCCAAAAGGCTAAAGAGAATTTATCTGTGAAGTAAAAGTAAAACTACTAGAGTGTGGTATATCCTGTAAACCAATAAACATGTAATGGTCAGTTGGGTCAAACCTTACTGATAGGCTGAAGTGAAATGGGTCAGTATCATCAAGGGGAGATATTGTTTTTACAATAAGATGACAACATGTTTGGGAGTTTAGGGGAAATATCCATTAGAAAAAAATACAAATAGTCAGGAGAGGCAAAGGTTACCTTCTCAAGCTATGTCTTTGAGTAGCAATAAAAAAGTTTATGCTATGCCTGTATTTCTGTAGCTTAGCACAAGACTGGTTGGAATTTAAAATTTTTATTGATAGACTAATTTATCTTGTCAGAAAAAAAATCAGGATGATGATAAGACAAAGAAAGAAAATAATTCATTATCCATGCAATTTTATTGAAGTGACTACTTGTCAAGTATAGGAACAAATTTATATAGAAAGGTTAAAAACATCATTGTATTCTCCCAGTATCAGCACACAATTTTTCATATGGATTATAGAGTAGTTTTAGTGAAATGATACATTTCTCTAACTAGGTACACTATATTATAAATATCCATCCAAAGCTAATCACTCTTATGTTGAGAACTTTCTACAAACTAATAAATATTAATTACTAATTAGTATGTACCTAGATGTCAATGTTCACAAGGAGCATGCCTATAAAAGGATAAAACAAAAATCCATACTAGAAATGAAATTAGTCTTTTATTACCTAATGTCCACTATGATCCCTGTCTTACATCCACTTCTCTTCTCTTCTCTTCTCTTCTCTTCTCTTCTTTTATTCGTATATAATTTATGACATTGAAATGAAAAAGAAGAATGTTATTTCTCCTTATAATAGCAGTCTTTGCCAAGGAAAATATTTACTGTTGAATATCTGATTTTGTGGTTGTTTTGGCATGTGTAAAAATGTACTTTTTCTTTCGACATTTCTATATCACTAGGTGTCCCCCCAAAAGCCGCATGAGCCCATAGGTGGGGCTTTTGGAAGGTGGCTGACCCATGGATGTGTGATACTGGATTAAGGGTATGATAACTGGATTATTCCACTGATTGGTTTAGCATAGTTCAGGACGTGGATGATGGGAGGCCCCACCCTGGGTTGATGGCAGCAACCAATAGCTTTGTATCCTGGGTGGAATTTAAAGGCAATGATGCTTATCTCTGCTTCCCTTGCCGTGGACTGTTTCTCTTCTGCTATGCTGCCTTGCCTTGGAGCCAGCCAACTATGCATTAGAACCTCTACAAACTGTGAGCTAAAATAAACCTTTCCTTTTTAAACTTTGGGCACCTGGTATTTTGTCCCAGTAATGACAAAAGTTGACTAAGACAACCACTCAAGTCCTACTGATCCACTCTTGTGAGATACATAAAATCCTTTCAAAAAGGAAAGCATTACTAAGGATCTCTTCATGTCTACAGCACTTTGTAGTTTTTAAAATGTTTTAAGTAATGTTTTCTTAGTTAATTGGATCCTCATAAGTCTCTTAGGTCTCAGCCAGCCAAAGAGGGTTTCAGAGTGGCTGTTGGAATATGATCCAAAGATTTATTATGAGCGCCGCTGGGGAATTATGCCTTAAAGTACTGTTGAAATCATAGGTTGTGCATAAGCAGTAGCTGTGCCAAAGGAGTTTTGGGTTTTTGAGATGGTATTGCCAGAGAGAATTCTGGTAAGGGAGAACAAGAGCTGTGCCCAGGAGGATAGAGGTTGTGACGAAAGTGACTGAGGTTCAGTCTGTCCACCTAGATTTCTGAAGGTGGAAGAGCCATAGAGTTGGATTTAGAAGTTGCTTCTGATAGACATAATAGGAGGTGGTTTCTTTGGGACTCGCAGGCACTAAACAGAGTTCCCCATGTGTTACTGAGATGTAAGAAACATTACTTTGGCTCCTGAAATTTTCTTCTCTTCCCTTATTTGTGTGTTGGAATTCATGATTCACTTCTAATGAATTGGATATCACAAAATTAATGGGATATCTTTCAAGATTAGGTCATAAAAGTCTGTAGTGTCTAATTTGTGTCTCTCCCTAACTCTATGTGAATTCCTCATCCTGGAGGATACCAGTTGTCCGAGAAATCCCTGGAGAGGTCACATGAGTGATGTGGAAATGGATCATTGGGGACCTGTGAGCAGCCACATGAATGGGCCTAAAATTACATCTTCTGAATCCTGCCAATAGATTGTAACTGTACAAGTGCATTCTCTAGCTCAGATGAGTCTTGAGATGCCTGCAGTTCTGATCAACAGTTTACCTGAAAACACATTAATGATCTTAAGCCACAATACCAGGCTTAGTTACCCACAGAAAACATGAGATAATAAATGTGTGTTTTTGTAATCCACTAAATTTTGAAGTAACTTTCATGCAGCAATAAATAAATAATGCAACAGGCATACAAAGAGAGAATTAAGCAAAACAAAGGAAATGTCTAGATATGAAGCTGTAACAATATTAAATATTTTTGCTATTGCAGTTACAGCATTGTCTTACTTGTAAAAGAATTTATTAGCTGAGTGATACTATTTTCTGTTGGCCATTAAATGTATGGTCCATTTCCTTATTTGTAAGATGTATAGTCTATCATTATCTTTATTTTTCTCCTTAGATTAAGAAGTGTTGGCCCATTGTACTTTCCAAACCACATGATAAGGACTGATGAATACAAACTATCAGAAATAAAGAAGTTAAAAAAAATCTATTTTGATATTTTTCTAATCTTTAACCCTTTATAGATGACAAGAACAGAGACAATTAGTGCCTTGTAGTGACTATTATTATATAAATGTATTGTTAACATATACATTTTTAAATTCATAATATGCAGATTGTCTCAAACCTCTAAGTCTCTAAGACAGAATATTTTCTACTCTATTTTAGTTAGCCAGCTGATAAGTCAAAACTTAGTTTACATATGCAGTGAAGTTTATAACAGCATTACATATGAGACATGCATACTATATTGATATGATCAATTAAATTAATAATCATCTCAAAAATTTAAATTAGGTGAAAGAAAATTCAGTAATGATATAGATTTATAACATAACACATCAATCTATCTGACTTAGATAATGTGATTCTCTGAGCCTTGCCTGAATATAAGTAGATCCTCATCCATTACATCAAAAAAACTGATTAGATTGGTTTGACAAATGAGCAGTCTTTATAGAATTATAAATATTTTCCTCCACTTTTTTGTAATTCCCTAACAGTCTTACTTATGCATCCCATGTGCTCGTAGGTCTTTGAAAATTATCCTGGACACTTGATTCATGAACTAAGGAAAAAAGACTTCAAAGAGAATCCTGTAACAGTGTATATGGGCACATTCACAATTTTGTATTTGAGAAGGGTAATTTATCTCTTGCTATAGAATAATATATAAAAGTACTTATTTAAAATGGATAATATAAAAAATTGTATTCCTTGAAATTACACTGCTAATTGTACACATTACTAGAATTCTGGATAGCAGCATTTTATTTTCTACAGGTTCCTGGCAAAACCAGCAATTTCTGAAAATTAGAACATGAACATTTAAGACTACTTAAACTTGTGTTGGATTTAGCAAAAGAGTGTTGGAAGTGAAAAAGGTCTTTAATCATGAAAATTAATTGATGGAAATCAACCAGTAAGACAAATTCTTAAGTATGAGTCATCTCTAGGAGACTGAGGCTAGTAAATCCAATTTATGAAATATCTACTTGGAAACTATCATAATTTTAAAGTTAGACATTGTATTCTGTTGCATTATGAAACAGCATACTGAGTTTTACATATCATTTCAAAGGATAATTCATATTGAAATCACTCTATAGTTTCCTGGCAAAATCATTTTAGAATTTTAGATCTTAGCCAGTTTATCAAAAGATTTGAACTACATCAATTGCTTCAGATTATTTCTAGTGATTTTGGTTTGGAAGGAAGTGATCACATGTACATGTGCATATGAAGACACAAAAGACGTGCACACACACAAAGAAACATAGCACACATATCCATATCCAAGGTAGAAGAGCAACACAGGTTGGTGTGGAGCTCAAAGTCCAGCCTAAGTAGCCACAGTGACTGCACCAAGTTGGGGAAATTCAGATCATGCTGGAACAAACTGTGTTACTCAGGCTTCCACCATATGATGGAAACATATAGGTTACTGACATATTCCTTTTTGCTAAACAATGTTAGTGACAGGAAGGCTCTCCTTTCTTTGAAACAAGTCAGACCTCCTTTTATGGAGAGAAGAACGGTGTTCTCTAGCCTCTTAGGAGTCTGTAAAGCCTTTTCTCTCAATAATTCTCCTTATGAAACTAATATGGGCTCGGTGATTTGAGATTTAGATTACAATTGCTTTTAGTTATTCACATTTTATTATATATTTTCTTTTGAAATCTGAATATAAAATTATAGATCCAGGTAAGAATTCTTTACTGACACTTCTTCATGATGTATTTCTAGAAATTATTTTGATTTCCATCCTAAACATAGGGTGTACATTTCTAAATACTTGTTAAAACCATCCATCTGGGACTACCATAAGAATAAGTAATGTAAAGAGATAATTTTCTCAGTTATTGGCAAAATATTGCTTTTTCTATTAGTGGGAAAATGTCTGCATTTTCTTCTCTAGCTTCATTGATAGTCTGTGTACATCCCTATGTTACATTTCGAATTCCCTATTTTAACCACATTCTAAGCGGGGTCTTTTCTTCAATACTACCTTCCCTTGTTTATCCTTTACATTACAAGATAGATTAATTTATCTCAAATGCAGATCAGAATGTACTCCTCCTGTACACAGAATAGTCTCTGGTGCTCTGACATTATTTTCGGAATAAACCACATCATAGCAAGCAATTTCTTTTCCCGTCTTGTCCTTTTCGCTTCCATGCACATCTTGCCAGGTAAGCCAGGTGCTATTTCTTGCGTACAACTTGTACTCTCACAGAATCCTGCATGTGCACATGATCCCCCACAGTTTGCTTTAGGCCTTCTGGAAAAATCAGACCCTGAGGACTCGGGAACCATCTCAATACTCCATTCCTCTTGGCAGGCAGAGCTATATGCATTTTTCATGCCACTTCCATAAAATAAATGATTTGTTTTCTGCTGGTATGTAAAGGTCTTCAGTGGAGTTATTTTATGAGATCTTAAGCTATTTTGCCTTTGAATTAGCCTTTTATACTTGTCTTAAAAATAAATAAGCAATGGGAGAAATTTATTATGGCATAAAACTGAGTGATGTGAAAGACAAAAACTTAAACACTAGTAAGCCTATTTCTCTCTCTCTCTCTCTTTCCCTCCCTCTCTCTCCTTTTTCTCTCTTGCTTCATGCCAGAACATTGATTCTCCCTATTCCTTACACTTCTACACTTGATGGATATATGAAAATGTAATTTTATTATATTATACTAACATAGATATTCTAAAAAGCAAGGGAAGTCTGATTTGAAAATCTCTTGGTGAAGGTACTTTTAAATTTTCTTTTCCTCTATATTCATTTCTGGACCTGTTACTATGGTCAAGCAGTCTGGGCACTAAGCTTCTAAGGTTGATTGCCCCTGTCACACATCTCTTCAATTATGTGTACTACGAGTGAGGATGTCTTCTTTGCCAGTTCCAGGGAGAAAGCTCTGGACTTCCTGCTTACTTATGAGACTATCATATAACATTCATGGAGCAAGAATATCAGACTCAGTTATTAGAAAGTGGGTTGGGTTGGAAGATTCTGGGGTCAACATAAACAAGTGGAAATTTTCCACTAACCTCTGATCTTACAAAGCTGCCAGTAGTTTTCTGTGAAAGAGTCCAAATCAAAATCACCAAGCATTCCTCTGCATCCTTCTATTCTTCTGTGCAACCTATTAATAAATTTGCATTCTTAGGAAGGTAGTCAATCTTCTCCATAACACATTGAGCTGAAACAAGTTATATACCTGTTTTTTTCTTCTGAAACTTTTATTTGAGTAGCCTAATTTGGATGGGAAAACTTCAGTTACTGATGAAAAAAATCCTCTATTTTCAAAGATGGCACTGCTCCTATTCTTTATTTTTTCATTAAGTTTATTGGTACATTTTAGGTATACAATACAGTTACATCCATCATTGGGATCTTGTACCTTTACATGAGTA
Source organism: Heterocephalus glaber (assembly GCF_053883595.1). Taxonomy (NCBI): domain Eukaryota; kingdom Metazoa; phylum Chordata; class Mammalia; order Rodentia; family Bathyergidae; genus Heterocephalus; species Heterocephalus glaber. The sequence goes on from NW_028258325.1 coordinate 29,748,544, forward strand.
TCTTGGTTCTTATTTTTCCCCATTCCCCTGCCCTCCAGTCACCCCTTCCTCCTTTCTCTATTTACAAAGACTTTGTTTCCATTTTTTTCCTTTCCTCGTATTTTTTCTTTTCCCTTCTTTTCTTTCCCCTACCCACCCCTGCTTCCCCTACTCCTTTAGACCTTTTCTTCCTATTTCACAATAAACTCCTATTGATTCTTAATCCCAAATTGAGTTCAGTGCAGTATCAGAAGAATCTACATTCCTTTCAGTCCTGAAAATTTTTTGATAATATCTTTCTGGAGGGACAAAAGAGTTTATCATACATCTAATGATGTTCTTATCTTCTAGAAGGCTGCTGTTTATGTTTCTTTTACTTCTGGTAAAATTTTACCCATTTAAGTTCTAAAGATGATGATGATATCAACATGGTTCACACTGTTTTTTGGAAGTTAAAGTGAAAACTACCTCTTTAAAATCAGGCATGCTCTCAAAAATACAAATTATATTGTTATATGTGTGTCCAAGAGCCAGGGAGACTCAGTATTTCCAATAGTGAAAAAAATACCATTTGTAAATAGAACAACTATGTGAAGAATCAATTAGACATACACAAAAAAGATTTGTAAAAAGGAGGCAGCATGTAAAATCTTTATCTGAAAACCTGAGAAGTTTAAAGATACAATTATTCATTGTCCAGTATTTATTGAACACATAATGGTTGCTGCCAAACGGAAAGGAAACATTAGAGTGTGGGTGAGCTTTTCAATTACAGGTAATAGAGTTCTGGTGTTTTATTTAAAAGCTTTAGGATATCTTTATGCTTGTGGACAGATTCAGAAAGACAGTAATGACTTGAGGTTGAGTTCAGTTCTCAAAGTAAGGCATACCTGATTTGCCAGTGCCCATTTTCACTGGTTTTAGCTAGAGAAGGGCTGCACATAGTCAGTTGCTTTTAGGACTTAGCTTCCTCTGATGAGCTGAGGTGCTGTAGGAAATAGACTTGACAATTGCCATACAGGAACCTGTTTCCCACATTATTTAAAGATAGACTTCAGTTTCTCTTTTTGTTCATTTATTTTGTTTTGTCTTTTAAAAATTAATTGACAAAAATAATTGCATATATTTATAGGATACCACATGATGTTTGATATATGTATATGTTGTAGAATTATTATATCAAGCTAATTAACATATCCATCATGTCACCTCTTTATGGTTTTGTGCCAAGGATACTTGTCTACACTTTATTATGCCAGCAATTACCCAATAGCTTTAACTTGACCTAGAGATTCCTCTCAAGTGTTGATGCATCAAATAGCTAGGACCTTGACTTAGGGTCACAGTGGAATTCTCTGTGTTTCCATTGTTAGGAAGAAACAATATGGCTGTCACAATACTTATGTCTCCACAAGAGAAAATTATTTATAGTTTGAGCCTTGATTTACTCATTAATCCATGGAGGGGAGGAATGATTTCCTAAGAAGTAAAATACGAGGCTTCACTCGCATCCCTCCTGTCTGCATGAACATGCACATTCATGTGTGTGTGTGTGTGTGTGTGTGTGTGTGTTCATGGGCATGCATGCATGTCTGTGTCTGTCTGTGTATATTTTAGACTATGGTTGCCTGTGTGTCAGGAGGGGCTAATTTTCTCTCTCCAGAATGTGTTAGCATTACTGGAACAGGCTCTGCCTATGTGAAGAAAACTACTTAGGGTATGTTTTAGGGGAGTGGGTATATGTAAATCACATTTCTCAATAGGGCAAGTATTGGCAACAATTAACATTTTTATATTTATCGCTGAACTTTCACATCATTTTAGAATTTACACATGGAATAAATAATTTTATTTACTTGAACTTCTAAGATTTAAACATTTGCAGGTAGGCTGGAAACTGAGGTAAGAAAAGGAATAGAATTTGGTGCCAAATGCTGTAACTGGCAGAACTAACAGGTGTAGCTTTAAGGAATTAGATTAACTAAGTTTTGTGTTAAGTGGTTTCAGCCTTATTAATTTGCAATAGTTCTGTTGTCTGAGGTGTTTTTTTACATTATGAAAATGATTGTATCATCTGGACAGATATGTAGGCATTAGACTGATAAGTATGGTTTCTGTGGAATTTTGAACTTGGCAGAGTCCTGTAGCTTTTGAGTGTTGATCACAGAGAGTGGGCTGCTTGTATCTGGTATGAATCTTGGCTGGTTCCTGCCTTGGGCTTAGGACTCCGCAATCCAGGGAGCAGGGATGTTGATGTGTAGTCTCTGCAGCTTAACCTTATCCTGTATAGGTTCCTGAGCTGGAGTCAAAATAGCTTCAAGAATTATTAGTAAGGAGAATAGTTCAGTCCCAAGAAAACTCAACAAAAGAAGTAGAATGTCAATTACTGCATTTATTTATTTGTTTATTTATTTATTCATTTTTGCCAACTATTCAGGTAGGTAGACTGAGTTTAAAGTATGTAGATGCCTGAAACCCACTAGTGCTCCAGAGCATTTGAGGTTGAGGCTTAAATTATTACAAGAAACAAGATGAACTGCTCTAAATTCCACTTCTCTTTTATGTAGTATTTAATTACCTCCAGGACCAAAAGAAGGAATGCCAATTTCTTCCAAATTCCTAAGAACAATGGTGAAACAGACAGCCTCAAAAATATTCATTACACTCAGACCTTACCATCCTTTTAGATTTCAGGGAATGGAAATAAAACTTTACCCACAGAAGGGTGGTAGCTTTCACTAAAGAATAAATAAGAAAAAAATGGAGGCTCAAATTATTAAGAGAATATTTCCATCTGTTTGGAATAAAGCACAGAAATAACAATAGAATTGTTGCAAGTGCAAAAGTTAAGAAGACAATTTAAAAACACCCTTGTCTCAATAGGACACACAAGTGTAAATACCGAATAGTTTCTATGGTGTGAAAAACTAAAAGTGTACATAAGGATCAAAATGTACAGTTGATATTGTGAGATAGGCAGAAAAGATCTAAAGGAGTAGGGGAAGTGGGAGGAGTAAGGGAAAGAAAAGAAGGGAAAGAACCACTGTGGAAGTCAGTATGGAGATACCTCAAAGAACTAGGACTAGAGGTCCCATTTGACCCAGCTATTCCCCTGCCAGGTATCTTCCCAAAAGAACTAAAAGAATCATACCACAGTGATATATGTGCACCCATGTTTATAGTGGCACAGTTTGTAATAGCTAAAGCTTGGAAGCAGCCCAAGTGCCCATCAACTGGAAACTGGATAAAGAAAATGTGTTTATTTTTTATAAAATGGAGTACTACTCAGCCATAAAGAATGAAAAACTAGAGTCATTTATAGCTAAATGGATGCATATCGAGGCCATACTCTTAAGTGAAATAAATAGGACACACATGTGTAAATACCAAATAGTTTCTCTAGTGTGAGAAACTGATGGTGTAAACAAGAGTTTGAATGATTAAAATGAATAGTTGATAATTTGAAATAGGAAAAAAGGTCCAAAGACGAAGGAGTGAAGGGAGGGAAAGGGGAAAGGAAAATAGGGAAAGGAAAAACTATGAGAAAAGAAAAAAAAATGGAAATGATGTTTATGTAAATAGGGAAGGGTGGAGGGGGTGAAGGGTGCACAGGGATTGGGAAAAACAATAAGAACAAAGATATATCATGTACAGGTACAAACACCCAATGATAAATGTAAATGAATTGTATACCTAAAATGTACCAATAAAATTAATTTTAAAAGAAAAAAAGAAAAGAAGGGAAAGAAAAAATATGAGAAAAGGAAAAAAAATGGAAACAGTCTTTGAAAATAGGGAAGGGAGGAGGGAGTGAAGAGAGGGCAGGGGAAACTGGAAAAATAAGAACCAAGATATATCATGTGAAGGTACAAGATCTCAGTGATGAATGTAACTGTATTGTATACCTAAAATGCACCAGTAAACTTAATGAAGAAAAATAATACCCATGTCTCTAATAAATATATCTGCAAAGAGAACCAAGGAGGAGCTGAAGGTTTGGAAAATATGTTTCATCTTTACTATCAGAAGGAGTTCAATGGAAGATACACATACAATGAAGGTAGATGGCAGGATAAGCTTGAAGAAAAAGATTTCCTTAGGAAAAATGTTGACATTATACAGAATAAGTGAGAAAGAGATAAAGGGGAAAATTGAAACTAGCTATATACAGAGAAATCTAAAAGGAACTCTAACTTTCCATGTCTCTTTCAAATTGATTCAAAACTCAGACTTGGAGGTAGAGTTTTAATTTATGGTATAGCTTCACTTGATCGTTGTCCACGTCTGGACATTGGCTCAGTCTTGAAGTTACTTTTTATAAATGTAGGTGTCCTTATTTCCTTTACACAAAATCCTTTGCATCAGAATGAAGGCTTCCCCCAAACTGGGTCTAGTGAGTCCTCCTACTCATATTTGTAAAATACCATTTCTTTGGAAATTAGTGGTTGCCAGGCATACAGTGAGTATGCGGACTAGAAGGGTTAAGATATGCAGTCTCCTGCAACACTGATTTATTCTCTTGATGGAGAGACAAATATTGCAGGCAATTTCCATTTCAAATTCCATTTCCAATAAAACCAATTTCTGGCTTTAGTTGATATGTTAATAATAATAGAGAAGACACAGGATTGCCCTATATACATATAACACAGGGACTTAACTAAGTTTTTAGTGTCAAGGAAATGTGCCCCAAATAAAGGATGTCAGGCTTTGCTCTAGAGACAAGGATCCATTAGACAGGAATATAGAGGCTTTGAAGGTGGAACAAGTGAAACATGCCATGCAGAAGGAAAAAGCATGTAAGAAGGCCCTAAGGCTATTGGAGACAGGCACAGTACACTTACACACTGGAACGATACTACCCTACCGTAGCACAATTGAAACCCAAGAGCCTCCTCCAGGATGGTTAAGTGAGGATTCAAGTGAACAGGAGAAGAGGAAAGTGAGTCACCACAACTGCACAGGTGGGGACTAGTTTTGAGACCGTGAGTTCTGAACCAAAGAAAGTCAATCTATACAGTGATTAAAAGTGGTCATGAAGGTTCCTGTTGTAAGTGAAAATAGACCTGTAGCTCTTCACTGAGAGTAAGAAGATGTCATTAAAGACTTCTTATGCCTTCCCATAATACATACATCACTACTCACTGTTTAGGCCCTTTGAAGAGCCTTTCCCCGGCCAACCCCTTTTCCTATCTCAACTTATCAAAACCCCATATGTCCTTAATTGCTCAGCTAAAGTGCTGCCTTCTTCATAAATGAAACCATCAATTAAGTTCACAGTTGGTTATGAGAGATCATCTTACTCTCCAGGAATTAATTCCTCTTACTTCTCCCTGATCAATATATACTTAGGATAATTTTCATAGCATTTTGTCACATTTTAGCCAGTTTACCTATATTTTCTTTTAGCTTACAAGTATTTTTCTTACCCTCAATGTTTTTGAGGGTATTTATCAGGTCTTCTACATCTCAGTGTATTCTTCTAGCATGTAGGATAATGACTTACATGTAACAGATGGTATTTTTTAAATTGTAGCCATCTATCATACAGAGATTTTTAATGCATGCTTTGGAAGGAGGTTGTGAAACTTAGAGAAATCCAGATGGGGAGTTCAGCAGAGAATCAGAATTGGTGTCTGTAGAGACTGTCTCATTACTCTCTTGCTGGGCTGCCAATATTACCTGATGCGCACATTAAGACCCGGTTTCTGAGTACTTCTTCCATTAGTGTTTGCCTCTCTGGTTAAGAAACAAATACAACCTTTTAAATGTTTTACCATTAGAGTTAATAAATGATGTGTGTTTATGGATGATGGATGTGATTAATAAAATCCATTAGGAAAAAAGAATTCAAATAATTGCTTTGTGAAATTGAAAATGCTAATTGAGAGAGACAATCAGCAAGCATAGCCCTGCTTGCATTGGCAGAACCAAACTATATAATTGGCTAATGCTCTCCTTTTGAGTCTTAACGAGAGTAAGAACCATTTTTTTCTTGTTAGACCACAGTTCTATTTGTACCACACACCTGATGCTTTTCAATATAATGATTAAGTTGTCCAGTTTATAATTTTATACCTCCCTTAAAAGCATCATAACTCCTCTTAGCTACAAAGAATAAGAGTGATAGCTTACAAATATCTGTTTTTGAATTGGACTGTCCAGACACACATGTGAAGCGTCAATTACTATATGTAAAACTCCCTTAACCATTTCTCAGAAGTACCTCCTTAGGTATATGTGTCTTTCTCCCAAAACTGTTTGCTCTGACATCAAACATAGGATTCAAATTTCCAAGTAAAGAACAACATCTCTCTAGGTTTCTCTACACGTTTCCAATCTTGTAGGTGTCTCCCAGGCAACAGAATTTTAGGACTAAACATAGTATATAAAAACAGATGGAAATTGAGACGTTGATCAAGTGAACAGTAAAAGTGGAAACCAGAAAAATGGCAGGGTTTGCCTACGTCTTGTAACCCTCATGCAAGGAGTAATAATGGAAATCAATAATGGACAAAGTCTTTGTAAATGGGGATGTGTGGAGGGGTTGAAGGGAATGCAGGGAATGGGGTAAAAATAAGAACCAAGAGAGATTATGTAAAGGTACAAATTTGCAATGATGAATGTCATTATATTGTGTACCTAAAATGTACCAATAAAATTAATTTAAAAAATAATGGATACAGCAGTTTCTAACAGAGATGGAGGTAAGTTGTGGGGTTATAGGTGATATGACAGGGTAATACCCCTGCCACCAACAGCAAGGATGGTTCCATTCTAATTCCTAGAAACTGCATATGTTAGGTTACATAAAAACAAGAATTAAAATTCCTAATCAGCTCATTTTAAGTAAGAACATCAACCTATATTATGTAGGTGAGTCCAATGTAGCATGGTTCCTTAGATATGGAAAAGGAAGGCAGAAATTATCAGAGGGAGTTGTGGTGAGAGAAGGGAAGTCAGAGAGCAATGCAACATTGCTGGTTTAAGAGAGGTTGAGAGGCTGATGACTCCCAGAAGGTGAAGGAGACAAAGAAATGGACTCTCTCCTAGAACCTGCAGAAAAGAAATGCAGCCCTGCCTTCACTGTCATTTCATCCCAGTAAGACCCAATTTGGGCTTCTAACCTAGCTATAAAATTACAAGTTTGTGTTGTTTTGAGTTTGTGGTCATTTGTTACAACAACAATGGAGAATGAATATGCCTGACGTGGTCTGTTTCATGGTCTGCTTTTCTTTACTGTTACCAAGGCTTGGAGCCTAAGAGAGTCCTTATTATTAAGATGTGTGATGAGAAGATGGATCACTATATTTGTGCAGATCCGGGTGGGGAGATTTAACTAGAATAGGAGGTCTACATGAAGGCAGATAGACACATGTAGTGGTTTGACCTGACACAAAATTATGGAGCAAGAATATTCCCTTAATACAAGGAGTTTTATGTAGTCATTTCCACCATCTCTTAATAATTATCTCCTTAATTAGAGGGAGGCCAGATTTCCCTGAAGCATCTGGATGTAAGGCCATGAGGTCAGTAGACATTTATCACAACTCATTCCTCCCAATCATTCTTTTTCTGGATATCAGACACTGCCACAACCAGCAATGGGAGGTAGAGGGAGTGGCTACTGATTGATATCCTAGCACTTCCTCCATGTCCTATGGGAGTCCTTGTCCTCAGGAATGAGGCAGGATTCTGTGGCACAGGGTGACAAAGCAGAATCTATGAGGTAAGCGTAGCCTGAATTAGTGAAAAATGAAATAGGTATAAAGGAAAAGTAGAAGCTTGAGTCTGCAGGTCACAGTATTGACAAATTTCATAATCTCAAATATCCCCCAAGTAGGATTTTCTGTCTTTTGACTTGAGCAAACCAACATACACTGGAGAGTAAAACCAGACTATATATGCCACTCAGAATTTGTTGCACAAAATCCACTATTTCTGAAATTTTTTCAAAGGGCTCTGCTATCCTTCCAGATTCTGGTCATCAGGTATAAAATAGTGATGAAAAATAAATTTGGAGGATATATTTCATTTGAGAAACATCATGTGTTGCTATTTAAAGTCCTGCCACTTAAAGAAATGTGGATCAGATATGGTAAGAAGTATAATAGTATGATTCTCTTACTATGCAAATAATGCAATTTCATTGGGATATGGCTAAATGGACATGTAGATATGGTCTAGGAGAGAGGCAGGCATGGATCTTATATTAATCAGCTTTCTGTTACTGTAACAAAATCCCAGAAAAAAATCATTTTAAAGGAGGAAAAATTTATTTTGGCCAAGAACTTCAGAAGTGCCATCTGTGGTTGGTGGATTCCAGTGCTTTTGGGTCCTTGGCCAGGGTGAACAACACGGTGAGGAACACATAGTAGAGAAAACTGTTCACCTTGGTGGCCAGCAAGCACAGAGAAAAAGATGTGGGTCCAGGGTCCTGATATCACCTTAAAGGCTGTGCCCCCCAATGACCTAACTTCCTTAAGCCGGCCCCATCTGCTAAGTGTTCCATTGCCCCCAGTAGCGCAGTAGGCTGGGGACTAAGCCTCTAAACCATGAGATTTTGGGGGACATGCAAGATCCAAATTATAGCAAATCTGAAAAGCATGAATTATAAGCATCTAAAATTAAGATTCAAACAAATGTATTCAGATGGTTATCTGGGTGATTGGAAATTCAAGAACAAAGAATTTGTGTGCACATTCAGACACACACACACATCTGTATAAGAATGCAGGATGACATAGCCTGTAATAGTGTCATGAGTGTATGCATATTAAATGTGGATGTAACTCTGTAAAATGATTTTAAAAATCAGGGTTCAGGGCATAACAGACTTTTGGGTTATCAAGTCTTGTGTACCAGATCTAAGTTCATTCAGTTAATCAAAAGTTTATTCATGTAAAACTCAAATGTTTTAAATAGAGACAAGAAGGCAGGTAAGATGATAAGTATTAGGCCTTGGAGTGAGGTTTTTTTGTTGTTGTTTACTTCATTGTATAGTTTTTCTTTTGTTTTGTTTGTTTTTAGTTTGGCAGCTTTGTATAGAGATTAAAGGAGTTCTGAATTCTGCTTCCTTATCACCTCAAATCATGCGACTTCCCTGGAAACTCCAGACGGGCAGTGAGAAGAAAGTCACTGCACCATGTGGAGTACCTTGTAGTATTTCTCATAACAGAACTCTGGTAAATGTTGATTTAAAATCTCAGTTTAATTTTTAGGGATAAGCCAAGAATTACATCATAGAATCTTATTCTCTGTCCAATCACATGGTACAAAAACAAGAAGCAATTAACATCTGAGTTTATAACAAAACATTAGTAATAGTTTTCTCATGAAGTACAGGACAAAAAGTCTCACTGTGGACTTAAAGGAAGTGTTGCTCATAGTTCATTTGTTCTGAGAAAGCGTCTATGGCCAGTATTTCACAAAGCCTTAAAGACTCCTTCTCACTCTCCCTCTCACTCTCTCCCTCCTCCCCATTTTCTCTCTCCTTCCTCCCCATATTTCTCTCTCTTCCTCCTCATTTTTCTCTTTCTTATACTCTCTTTCTCATTTTTGACTTTCCCTCTCTCTTGTTTTGTCTCATGCTTTTATTTCTTAATCTCTTTCTCATAAAATATCTTAAAAGAAGCTTTTGGGTAAAAATAAGGTGTGAGGTACTTTTTCCCCTTTCATATTTAGTACTTACAAACAGAATGGCACATGATCATATTGTCAAGCTAGTGCAATGCATTTGTCTATGTTTGTGTGTGTGATTGTGTGTGAGCCAATTATTCTGAAATAAATTTAAAGAGACTTCGGCATGAAATCCATTTGATTTGATTTGATTAGAGTTTTAAGCCATAAATTTAAATAATACATGTCTTGGTTCAGGGATGAAACAATGATGCTTACAGGTTGAATGCTTAGTAATCTCAAAAAGTAGACTGATCCTGAACTTGACTTTTCCACTTATTAGTTGTATGAACTTGGACAATTAATTTCTGTGCTTCAGTTATCTCTCATATAAAGAAAAGATAATAGGCACCTACCTGCATTAATCTATTTTGTTTTGCTGTAATGAAGTACCTGATGCTAGATTATGTATAAACAAGAGTACTATAGTATATAAAACTCATAGTTTTGGAGGCTGAAAGCCCAAATTTGGAAAGCACACATGGATTGAGCCTTTGGCTAGGGACTCTTTCTCCATGAAAAGATGGTGGATATCATGATAGCAGGAGTATACATGAGAGAAAGCCAAGGAAATTCAGGGACCAGGTTGCTCTTTTTTGTAACAACCCACTCTGAAGAACTGACTCTGTGAGACCAGCATCAATTTCTCCTATGAATGGTGCTTCAGTGTCCTAATCACCTTGCACTAAGCTTCACTTCTTATAGGATCCACCACCTTCCTACACCACCATACTGAAAACCAAGTTCCCAGTATGTGAAACTTTGGGAGACAGACTCAAAACCATAGCACCATCATATAAATTTATTTTGAGGACTAAGTAAACTTTATGTGCAAAGCACCTGACACATTGCCTGTGACATACTAAAACCTAGATAAATACTTACTCTTATTACTATAACTCCTGCAATTGATGCTTCACAGGGACTCGAAGGCTCCAGAAGAATCCTGGTCACATCTAATTTGTTAGAATCCTAACAAAAGGCAAAAAGCGTGGAAATTGAAGTACTAGGAAAGATATATCCAAGGATATATGAACAATTCAGTACAGTATCAGAGTATAGAGCTAATGGAAAAAAGAGAAAGGATAAAAAACACCAGTTCAGAAATGTGAATTCCAGACAAAGTACTATTCCCATATTAAGGTCATAGTAAGAGTTACATGTAAAAATAAGATTAGGGAAGACAGAACTAACTAGTGACCAATACTAGAAATAAATAAATACACAACCCTGAAAAAAAGGTTGTCATCAGCAGGCTCTGGTAATTATGATGCTAAGAATAGGGAACCTAAATTCTTCTGAGATCTGACAAAGGGATACACCATGCAGGCCATACAGACAATGTTATTTCCCTTTTGAGGGACTTAATACTAGAGAAAACTCAAGACCTCCACTTTGCCCTTTTGCCTCCTCATTTGTTCTGGACCATGATAAGAACCTCAACTTACATTTACTCTCCCTTTGAAAATATCGGGTGAAAGCTACAGACAGAAAAGTGGCACTAGAATTTAGAGCTAAAAGTTTCCCCCAAATTCTAGGAGGGCAATTGGAAGATGATTGGATCTTGCAGGTGCTATACTCATCAGTGGATTCACTCACTAAAGAGTTCACCAACTGAGTGTGCTGTTCAGGAAGTGGGGTCTGATTAAGGGGTAACAGTGAGCATAAACTGGAAGGAATTATCTCCCTCTCCTTTTTGTCCTTTTACTCTCTTCTTCCTGGCTGCCATAAATATAAGCAGCTTTTCTCTAGCCAAGACATTCCACCATTCTGTTTCCACCTTGGAGACACCCAACTATGGACTGAAACCTCTAAGATACTAAGTCAAAATAAATCTCTCCTCCTTTAAGCTGTGAGTGCTGAGTGTTACACCCAGTGAGAGAGAACCAACCAGAGACTGATATTAAATCCACACAGGAGTTTATTACCAGCCAGGACCCCCAGGCCGAGCATCGGACTCGAGCCTCGACTGGGGGTTGACAAACATGTTTTATACACCTTTGAGGCCAACAGTTTCTAGGCCCCTCTATGGGACAGAACTAGTAAAGCAAGCAAAAGGTAAAGAAGCAGAATGTCCTGCTGTTAGAACATTTGTAAAACAATAGTTGATTAATTGTTATTTCTAAAGAGACTTTCTAAGGGGAGGAAGTTTTTAAGCTTCCTCCTTCTGAGTTCATCTAAAGGGCAGGCAGGTGGGTCAAGCAGCAATATGGAGTCTGTCTTGCTAACTAGGGTCCTTCACTGGGTATTTTTTTCTTAGTGATGAGACAGTAACTAATACAGATTTTGGTACAGAGAATCATTGTTGTGACTGTACCTGACCATGTGATTCAGATCTTTTAGAATTGGTTCATGGGAGGAGTTTGGAAAGGCTTGGAGATGCCTTGATGGAAGATTCTGTGTAGAGCTCAGGAGAACAGAATATTAATTAAAGACAGTAAAGCAGACTGTAAAGACCAGGCTCAGAAGGTTTCAAATGAGATAAGGACTCCACTGGTTCTTGGACTTGAAACTATCTGTGTTATGCTCTAGCAGACAATTTGTCTACCTCTTGCTTATATCCTGAGAATTTTATGGGAGACTAGGATTAAGAGCATTAGATTAATTAATCTGGTGGAGAAAATTTCTAAGCAGCCCAATACTCAGGCTGTGACATGAATACTGCTGGTGGTTTTTAGTCAGTTCTACAATGAGAAAGAATAGCAAAACAAATTTACACAAAAAAGAAATATGCATGTGTATTTGGTGAACCAGAAGTAGAATATTATGACTTAGATCTACAATGTCCCTCAAACTCTCATGGGCTCTGAGGTGGGGCTTTATGAAGGTATTGGGCCATGGGGGCACCATTCTCATCAAAGGACTCATCTACAAATGAGTTTAGCATCTGAGTGTGGTGTTAGGTGATGGGGACAGGTTGGACGTAAGTTCCAGGGGTGTGATCTGGAAAGGTAAATCTCCCCTCTTCACTCTGCTTCCTGGTTGCCACAAGGTGAGCCATTCTCCTCTCCTCAAGCCATTCCACCATGCTGTTTCTGCCATGCTGAAAAAGAAAGCCAGCCATCTATGCACTGAAACATCTAGAAACTGTGAGTTAAAATAAATCCATCCTCCTTTAAGTTGTAGATCTCAAATATTTTGTCAGTGACAAGAAAATGACTTAGGCAGGAGGCTAGAATGATTTTGGAGTCATCAATAAATTATTTTTTATTGTGACTTTGAATATAGGAAAGAATAACCAACTCCATCCCTCTGTCTTGTTTATAGAATCAGCTAAATTTAAAACAAAGTTTCTTTTACTAAACAACACAAAAACTTAAAGTAGCAAATGTTGTAATAATTGCTTTTCAAAACCACACATTTTGACAGCAGCAAAAGGTAAAAATAGTCCACTTCATGTTCAAAAGAGTTAATCTCTACAGGAATATCTTTGATTCAAAGGGTTGTTGGGCATTTGGAGGTGAGCATTTCACTGGTCTCAAAAGTGTAGAATGCGAAGTCAATAGATTTACCAGCTGGTGCCAAAGCATAGACTTTTAAGATTAAAAAATACATTCAAGTGATAAGTTCCACTTTCTGCTGTGACACTAAAACTTTCTTTACCACACAGATATTTGGGACCACTTCTCTACTCCATTTTGTTTTATTTCCTCCCATAAGATATTTATATGAAAATTACCATAAGTAAGGGTAGTATGATATGGTCCTAGACTTATCTAGGGGCTGTAATTTTCTTTCCTTTCTGCCCCACCATGCCCTGCTTCTCCTTGCCTCTCTTTTCTTGCCTTTTCTGCCCCACTCTTCCTACATCCTTCTTTTTACTTCCTCTTTTCTCCCTTCCCTCCTCTCCCCATTTCACAGTCTCTGAAAACTGCTTATTGCCCTTTGCCAGAAACAGCACTGTTATCAAACTCTTCCACAATGATTTTTCATCATTGATAAAATGGGATCATGAATATTCTCCAGGTTATCATGAGAATCAAATAAGATATTCTATTTTAATAGACTTAGTAAAGTATTTGACATGTTGCAAGTGAGTGACAATTCAGAAATAATGAAGATTTGTTCTTGTGGCCTTTGCTACCTGTGCATTCCATGTTGTTTCTCCTCTGTGATGTCTGTTTACCATCCCTGCCTTAGAGCCAGCTGAGAATATGGACTAAAACCTGAGAGCTGCCTCCAGCACTGAGGAGGAGCCTTCTGGGCAACAGCAGCATAACCCCCTCCACTCTCCATTGAAATGAGAAGACATGTAAACAAATCTCAAAACCAGACTTCCAGATCACCTAAAGCAACCCCAAAGGGAAACAAGATGGAACATTCTGATACTCAACCACCTGGACTCCTTGAACTAGCAACAAAAGAGGATCTGGAAAAAATGAAATCAGAAATAATTTCTCAGAAAATAGCAGAGATTGTGCCCATAGTGCAAGACATGATTAATAAAATGAGAGGGGACACAGATAAAAAAAAATAGAGGAGCTGAGGAACATGGTGGAATCCCAACATAAGAAATAAATGAAATCCATAAAACAGATGCAAACAGATTTCCAGGAGATTAAAAACTCCACTGAAAGTTTACACAGCAGAATGAACCAAGATGAGGACAGAATTTCAGATATAGAAGATAAGATTGCAATTAGTGAACAGGAAAGAAAAACTTCTTTAAAATAGTAAGGGACCACGAGAAATGATCCAAAGAAGAATAACCTAAGATTGATCAGAGTCAATGAAGAAACAGGAGAGAGTGCAGACTACATAAAAAAAAACTGTTCACAGAATTGATGGCAGAAAACTTCCCAAGCAGGGGAAAAGAACTTGACATACAGATAAGTGAGGCATAGAGGACTCCAACGAGTCTTGATCAAAAAAAATCTACACATCAGCATATAATAGTTAAGATTCCAGAAACTCAACAGAAAAACAAAATTCTACAAGCAGTTAGAGAAAAGAAACAAATCACATACAAAGGAAAGCCTGTCAGAATCACAGCAGACTTCTAAATGCAAACCCTAAAGGCAAGAAGAGCATGGAGTGACTAATTTCAAACCCTAAAGGAAAACAGCCTCCAACCCAGATTGATGTACCCTCCAAAACTTTCAAAGTTGATGGAGAAATACCATACTTTCATGACAAAGAGCACCATAGGAACTTCATGAATATCAAACCAGCACTCCAAAAAATTTTAGACAATATCCTAGGAACAGACAACAAGGATTACAACCCCAAGAAGCCCAACAGAATGAATCTGTCTGGCATGACAAGAAATTAAAGAAAAGGGGGAGAATCCAATAAAAAGAAAAGGAATGACAAGGATAAGTCAATACTAATAATAGTAAGTATCAGTTATAACCATCAATATTAATGGTCTCAATTCACCAATCAAAAGAAATAGACTGTCAGAATGGGTGAAGAAACAAGATCCAACAATATGCTGCATACAAGAAACACACTTAATTCAAAAAGAAGCTCATACACCAAAAGTCAAAGGGTAGAAAACAATACTCCATGCAACAGAACCCCCCAAAAAGCAGGAGCAGCTATCCTCCTTCCAGATCAAGTGGATTTCAAACCAACACTGATTAAGAGAGACAAAGAAGTATACTACATCCTTTTAAAAGGAACGATTCAGAGGAAGAGATGACAGTCATAAATATCTATACATCAAACACTAGTGCACTAAATTATAAAACAAATGCTAATAGACATGAAAAATCATATAAGCACTAATACAATAGTAGTGGGGAACCTCAATACCCCACTGTTCCAAATAGATAGAACAACTAGAAAAAATTAAGCAACAAAATACTAGAACTCAATCAAACTCGAACAAATGAACTTAACAGATATTTACAGAGTGTGCCACCACACAAAATCAGAATTCACATTCTTTTCAGCTGCACATGGGTTGTTCTCAAAATAGACCACATACTCACTCATAGAACATGTTTAAAGTAAGTGCAAAGGAATTGAAGTTATCCCCTGTATATTATCAGAATATAGTGTGATGAAATGGGAGATCAATAGCAAAAGAAACCTCAAGAATTTCAGAAACACATGGAAATTGAACAACACACTTCTGAATAACAAATGGTCACAGAGGAAATTAAAGAAGAAATCAGAAAGTTCCTACAATTAAATGACAATGACAATACAACATATCAGAATGTATTGGACAGAATGAAAGCAGTCTTACCAGGGAAATTCATAGCAGTGAAAATTCATATTAGGAAAATAGAGTGAGCTCAATTAAACAACCTGATGCTGAACCTCAAGCTTCTGGAAAAAGAAGATCAGGACAAACCCAAAGCTCATACAAGTGAGGAAATTGTAAACATCAGAGCAGAAATCAATCCAATGAAGACTAAGAGAATGATACAAAAATATCAATGAAGCCAAGAGGTGGTTCTTCAAAAGAATAAACAAAATTGACAAACCCTTAGCCAACCTTATCAGAAAAAGGAAAGAAAAGGCCCATATCCATGCAATTATGAATGAAAAGGATGAAGTTATAATGGACCCAGAAGAAGTCCAGAGGATCATCAGTATCTACTTTGAGAACCTATATGCCAATAAGATGGAAAACACAGAAGAAATGGACAGAACCCTAGATAAGTAAGAATTACCAAAGTTGAATGAAGAAGACCTAAAAATTCTAAACAACCCAATATCAATCAATAAAATTGAAAACGTAATTCAAAGATTACCAACTAAGAAAAGCACAGGTCCTGATGGCTTCACTGCTGAATTCTACAAGGTATTTAGAGAGGAACTACTGCCACTACTGTAAAACTCTTCAATGAAATTGAAAAGGAAGGAATACTTCCAAATTCATTCCTGGAAGCAAGCATCACCTTGATCCCCAAAGCAGAGAAAGACACAACTGAAAAAGAGAACTATAGGCCAATCTCACTAATGAACATGGATCCAAAAATCCTCAATAAGATACTGGCAAACAGAATGCAGAATGTCATCAAGAAGATCATCACCCTGAACAAGTGGGATTCACCCCAGGGATGCAGGGAGGGTTCAACATATGCAAATCAATCAATATAATACACTATATCAATAGAGCCAAGGACAAAAACCATATGATCATCTCAATTGATGCAGAAAAAGCATTTGACAAAACCAACATGAATTTATGATAAAAACCCTACAAAAAATCGGAATAGACTGTCTCTACTTCAATTTGATAAAAGCCATCTATGAAAAACCAAAAGCCAATATGATACTAAATGGTCAAAAACTGAAATCCTTGCTCCCTTGCCGCCATCCCAGGCTCCTAGGGCAGAGAAGCTGAGCAGGTCCCAGCACCTGGAAGGGAACTCCCCCACCACCATCCTCGGCTCCTAGGGCAGAGAAGGTGAGCAGCGTGGGTGCCAGAAGCACCCCCCCCGGGGGGGGAAATGAGAAAACACATAAACAAGCCTCAAAAACAGACTTCCAGATCACCTACAGCAACCTCAAAGGGAAACGAGATGGAACAATCTGATACTCAACCACCTGGACTCTCTGAACTGGCAACAAAAGAAGATCTGGGAAAAATGAAATCAGAAATAATTACTTAGATAACAGCAAAGATTTTGCTCATGGTGCAAGGCATGATTAATAAATCTAGAGAGGACACAGATAAAAAAATAGAGGAGCTGAGGAACATGATGGAATCCCAACATAGGAAACAAATGGAATTCATAAAACAGACACAAACAGATTTCCAAGAGATTAAAAACTCCATCAAAAATCTGTGCAGCAGAATGAACCAATGTGAGGATAGAATTTCACATGTAGAAGATAAGATTGCAATTAGTGAGGAGGAAAAGAAAAATTGCTTTAAAATTGTAAGGGAACATGAGAAATCAATCCAGCAGCTGCTAGACGATGCAAAGAAGAATAACATAAGACTGATTGGAGTCAATGAAGAAACAGGAGAGAGTGCAGATGACATAAAAAAACTTCACAGAAGTGATGGCAGAAAACTTCCCAAGGAGGGGAAAAGAACTTGACATGCAGATAAGTGAGGCATATAGGACTCCAGCTAGCCTTAATAAAAAAAAAATCTACACATAGGTATATAATAGTTAGGATTCCAGAAATCCAACAGAAGAACAAAATTCTACAAGCAGTGAGAGAAAAGAAACAAATCACATACAAAGGAAAGTCAGTCAGAATCACAGCAGATTTCTCAATGCAAATCCTCAAGGCAAGAAGAGCTTGGAATGATGTATTTCAAGCCCTAAAGGAAAACAGCCCCCAACCCAGATTGATGTACCCTGCAAAACTATCTTTCAAGATTGATGGAGAAATAAGATACTTTCATGATAAAGAGCACCTCAGGAACTTCATGAATACCAAACTAGCACTCCAAAAAATTTTAGACAATACCCTAGGAAAAGACAATGAGGACTACAACCCCAGGAAACCCAGCAGAATGAATCCATTGGACATGACAAATTAAACACACAGGGGGAGAGTCCAATAAAAAGAAAAATTCATGACAAGGGTTTTAAAACTTTTAACTTCATCTCCCTAATGAGTGTATAATTCAATCTTATTATTGTACTGATTAGTATTTTTCTGATTCTAGAGTTGCACACCATTCCTTATGCTATACTGGCTATTTATCATCTTCTTTATATCTACATTTTAATTGAGTTGTCTATTAATGAGCTCTAAGAATTCTTTATATATTCTGGTCATAGGTTATATGCACTGGAAATGTGGTCTGTTTAAGGATGACTTTTCATTTTAATGATGTCATTTAAAGTTCTAAATTGTGATGGAATCTCATTTATCAATTTTTTTCTTTTATACATCATGTTTTTTGTATCCTAGGGAGTTCTTGCCTACCCTGAATTCATAAATATTTTCCCTTATAATTTCTTTTTAAAGTTTTATACCTTTAGGCTTTCTTACTTAGGTTCATAGATTCCCTTCAAGTTATTTTCATGTATGGAAAAAAAGGGTTGAGGTTAAGTTTTTATATATGGATACCAGGTGTTCTAGTGCCATTTGCTGAGAACACTATCTTTTCCTCAGCTCTTGAATTGAGTTTATATTCTATAAAATGCTAATGTTAAATAATCTTTCAAAAGTGGACCATATAGGTGTGGTTCTATTTCTAGATTTTCTGTTTTATTCAAATGATCTATATGTCTTTCCTTACATCAACACTGCCTTGATTACTGTAGCTTTAGAGGAAGTCTTAAAATTAGGTACTAAATGTCTTCCAACACTGTTTTTGTTCTTAATTTTTCTAGGTCCTTTGTACTCCTACATAACTTTTAAATTTCAATATCCAATTCTTCATTTATAGCAAGTATACACAGACCTGAATTTTTATATATACCTTGTGTTTTCTAATCCTGCTAAATTCAAATGCAAGTTCTAGGGGCTCCTAGAGATTTCTTAGTATTTTCTCTGTAGATGATCATTTCATCTATATATAAAGATTTTACTTACACCTTGCCAATCCTATCCTAATTGTGTCATTTTATTGCCAGACTATTTTGGTGGTGCCTAGGTTTCAAAGTTTAATGGACAGATAAAGAGTAAGCACATCTGCCCTTGTTCCCCACCTTAAGGAGAAAGCATTGCACCTTCTCCATTCATATAAGGTGTTCTCACTGGAAGTATGGAGTACATGTCTTTAATGTGTTGAGAAGGTTCTGTTCTACTTCTAGTCTCCTGATAGCTTTTACCATGACCAGCTGTAGAATTTAGTCCAATACTTTTTCTCCAACTATTGACAAGATCATATGGCTTTTTCCTTTCCTCTGTAAAAATGATGACTTTTGGGGGTGTATCTTCCAATGCTGAACCAATCCTGCCATCCCTATAACAAAACCACTTTCTACATCCTGCCAGATCTGACTTCTAAAAGTTTGTTTTGTTAAACAAGTTTCTATCTATGTTCATACATTTTTCTTCTATTATCTTTATCCAGTTTTAGTATTAACACAATGTTGATTTCCTAAAATGAGGGGAGAAGTGTTTCTTCTTTTTTCTGCTTTAATTGTTTGATATAATTTATCAGTGAAAATGTATATGAGCCTGCTGTTATCATATAGGTAATTTTTCAAGCTAGGAATATACTTTCCTTAATAGGTGCTATTCAAATTTTATATTTCCTCCAGAGTTAGTTTCATTAATTTGTCTTCCAAGGTACTTCTTAGAAGTTGTCAAATTTATTTCAAAAAAAAATTTTGTAATATGCTTTCTATATCCTTTTAAATTCTTTAAAATCTGTGGTAATGTCTCCTAGATCTTAATATTGTAATTTAAAAAATGTATAACTGATATTGTGTAACAGGAAGAAAAGGTCTAAAGGAGCAGGGGAATTGGGAAGGGTAGGGAAAAGGAAAAAAGGGAAAAAATTTGAGAAAAGGAAAAAAATGGAAACAAAGTCTTTGCAAATAGGGAAGGATGGAGGGGGTGAAGGAAGGGCAAGGGAAGGGGAAAAAAATAAGAACCAAGAGACTCATGTAATGGTACAAGATCCCAATGATGAATGTAACTATTTTATACCTAAAATGTACCAATAAAGTTAATGGGGAAAAAAATAAAAAATAAAAAAACCTGAAATTCTTCACACTGAAATCAAGAACAAGACAAGGATGTCCACTATCACCACTCCTGTTCAATATAGTTTTGGAAAAATTAGCCACAGCAATACAGAAGAGAAAGTAATAAAAGGAATAAAGATAGGAAATGAAGAAGTCAAATTGTCATTATTGGCAGATGACATGATACTGTATATAGAAACTCCCAAGAACTCCACCAAAAGTCTTCTAGACTTTATAACCAAATTAAGTGCAGTATCTGGATACAAGGTCAACACACAAAAATCTATAGCTTTCCTCTACACAAACAACAGACTGACTGAGAGAGAAATAGGGCAAACAATTCTTTCACAATAGCATCAAAAAACTGAAATACCTAGGAATCAACCTAACAAAAGAAATCAAAGACCTCTTCTCTGAAAACTATAGCACTCTGAAAAGAGAGATTGAAGATGATATCAGAAAATGGAAAGACATCCATTGCTCCTGGGTAGGAAGGATCAACATAGTGAAAATGGCCATTTTTCCAAAACTGGTATATAGATTCAATGCAATTCCAATTGAAATTCCAGGACCATACTTCACAGACCTTGAGAAAACAATCCAAAAATTCATTTGGAACAAGAGACCTAGAATAGCAAAAGAAATTCTTGGCATCAGAGACATGGGAGGGGGTATTACAACCCCCAATTTGAAACTATACTCCAAGGCTACCGTGATAAAAACAGCATGGTGCTGGCATAGAAAGAGACATGAGGACCAGTGAAACAGATTAGAAGATGCAGAAACAACTCAAGAAACACTCAGGCACCTCATTTTTGACAAAGGAGCCAAACATCCTCACTGGAGGAAAGATAGCCTTTTTAATAAATAGTGCTGGAAAAATTATGTTTCAACTTGACAAAAATTAAAACTAGACTTACATCTCTTACCATGCACTAAACTAAAATCAAAATGGATTAAAGATCTAAATATTAAAACAGAAATGTTGAAACAGCTGGAACAGTAGTTAGGTAAAACTCTTGAAGACATTGGTATAGGAAAAGGTTTTATGAACAAAACCTCAGTTGCCCAGGAAATAGCACAATCAACAAGTGGGATCTCTTCTTACTAAAAAGCTTCTGCACAGCAAGAGAAACCATCAACAATGTGAACAGACAACCCACAATGTGGGAGAAAATTTTCACCTGCTGTTCCTCAGACAAAAGTCTATTATCTAGAAAAAGAACTTTAAAAAATCAGAACTCCCAAATTTAAGAAGCCAATCCAAAAATGGGCATCTGAAATGAACAAACTTTTCTCAAAGAAGTAGAAAAAGCACATAAACATATGAAAAAAATACTCAACATCACTTTTCATTTAAGAGATGCAAATGAAAACAATGCTGAGATTCCACCTCACCCCAGAAAGAATAGCTGCTATCATAAAATCAACCAGTAACAAATGCTGGCAGGGCTGTTGGGAAAGAGGAACCCTGCTCCACTGTTGGTGGGAGTTTAGACTGGTGCAACCACTGTGAATACCAGTATGAAGATACCTCAAATAACTAGGACTGGAAATCCCATTTGACTCAGCTATTCCCCTGCTGGGTATCTTGCCCAAAGAATGAAAAAATCATACCACAGTGATATATGTGCACCCATGTTCATAGCAACACAATTTGTAATAGCTAAAACTTGGAAGCAGCCCAATTGCCTGTCAACTGGAAACTGGATAAAGAAGATGTGGGATTTTTTTTTTTATAAAATGGAGCACTACTCAGCCATTAAAAATGTGAAATTAGAGAGATTTATAGCTAAATGGATGCACATTGAGGCGATACTCTTAAGTGAAATAAATAGGACACACATGTCTAAATACCGAATAGTTTCTCTAGTGTGAGAAAGTGAAAGTATAAATAAGGACTAAAAGGTATAATAGCTAATGTGAAATAAGAACAAAAGGGCAATGGGGAAGGGGAAGTGGGAGGGGTAGGGGAAAGGAGAGAAGGGAATGGAATTAATATGAGAAAATGAAAAAATGGAATCAAAGTCTTTTTAAATAGGAAGGGGCAGAGGGTTTGAAGGGAGGGCAGGAGAATGGGGAAAAAAATAAGAACCAAGATAGAGTATGTAAAGGTGCAAATTTCCCATGTTGAACGTCATTATATTGTATACCTAAAATGTGCCAATAAAATTCATTTTAAGAAAAGAAAGAAATGATGATGATTATCTAAGAAAAATTACACCATAGAGAGTAAATTAGGCAAAGAATACTAGAAGTACTGCAACATGGGAGAGAGTGAACTCCACGCTGCTGAAATGGTGTATTTTTGAGTAGTAGGGTGAGATAGTAGAAAAGTAGTGGAGGAGGAAGGCAATGTGATTAAGTGATAAATGTTTGCAAATTGGCATTTTCTGAAATTAGGCTCCTACCCTCCCAGAGATACTAGAAGATAGAGTTGCTGTCTCTTTCAATGATTCCATTTCAAATAAACATCTTTCATATCATTGAGAAAGACATTCCAGGCTGTAAAATTGAAACAGTCTGGGAAAACTTTTATGTCTGAAAGGAAAAGAGAAATAATTTACAATAGAAAATTATCTAAGGTAAAAGCTAAAAGAAAGAAAGTTAAAAAACCTAGAGATAGGAAGCAGCTTGTTAAAGTTTAATCAAACTTAGGGGAACCTTAAGACCAATTTTGATACCTGTTAATAATGAAGTATCCTCAATAGATATGAGCCATGGGGACAATGAGTTAACAGCAAAACTGTGTATTTCATGTCATTTTCTTTAGTGCAATTCAAGCACAATTGCATAGAATCCCTAAGGACCTGCTGTGAGCTTATGTGGAACATTAATTACATAGGTTGAAAGCCTCTTCAATAAATCATATTTTCATTCTTTCACATTTCTAAATTTAGAGATTTAATATAAAGTCAGCCAAAGGGGATACATACTATGGAAACTGAGAGATAGTGCATAACGCATTAGTGCTAATACCTAGGTTAAAATATTTGTACATTCAAAGATAAATCCTCTTTATTCATCTCTAAGTTTTTGTATAAATGTGTTATTAGGATACTTTCAATATTAACCCTGCTTTATATAACCTCAGGCACCCTGAGAAGAATATCAAAATATTCATTATTTAAAAGTTGACAAGATTTTAGTCTGAAAATGTTTCCTCTTCATACTTTGTAAAATTCTTTCTCTTGAAGTATGTTGAAGCTGAAATTCATTCTAATTATGGATAGGAAAGGCCACCCATTTTCAGCAACTAGATTAACAGAAATATGCAGATGAAGTAGATATACTGGCAAAATCAGATAGAAAAATGTAAATTCCTTGGCAATTAGGTACAGAATTCAAAGGAAAATATGCAAATGACCTAGTTTTCACACTAGAAATTTCTATTGAAGTTCTACTTTTGCATTTCAATTTAGGAATCTGTTAAATACTTCTTTTATGCTTAAAAGATGTCTGATTCTCACCCCTCCATAATTGTGTTCACAATAATTGTTAATAAATTTTACCAAAGGATAATATAACAATGGAAATCATGTGGTATTGAGAATGAGCCTGGATTTATAACCTACTCAATCCTCTAGGTGTGTGACTATTTCTAATCAACATTACATAATGAAACTTTAAAAATTAGGATTTTGTTCTTTTAGAGATAAGCTACTTTTCCAAAGTTCCTTTTTCTTAACACATAAACAATATCCCTTCTTCTCCTTAGGACAAAAGAAGTGACAGAATATGTAGAAACCATCCCTAAGGGGCCAGAGCCAGGTTTCCTTTCCATGAGAAAGAGTAGAATGAGCTAAAGATGGATGAAAGTGGGAAAGCCAGTGTGGAGATCTGCATTTTCCCTGTTCTCTCTCTCCCCTCTATAAAATGACCCTTGCCCACCTGTTTACAGGGAGATGGTGATTTGAGAGAAATGGGCCTGCCATCTCTGAGCTAGCTTTGAATAAATCGTTTTTCCTGTCTACTAAAATATGTGACATTCTTTGATTTTATAAGTGGCAAGCAATGGCACAAACTTAAGCATATAAAACTAAGTGTCCAGGAACACATTGACAAACCTCTGAGTCTCCCTGAACCTCCATTTCTTACCTGTAAAATAAGGATAATGCCACCTGTTCTACAGTTATCACACAAATCCTCAGAAGAAATGAGGACTGTGGTATTATATTTGAATACACTGCACCTCAAGCCACTTTACTGTCCCTTTCCCTCCCATCCCTGTTATCTCCTACTTACCTAGAACCCCTTCCCATCTCCACAGAATATATCTCCTTATGAAAATAATTTTTAATTCTCAATGTAGTGAGAACACTTTATTGAAAGCATTAACTGTTGAATGCCATATAAAACATGCTTGAACTATAGGAATATCCTGTCTTAATTTTTCTGTAAACTGTATTCATGGTGCAACCCAAGTTCCAGCCACAGGAAATTAACTTCAGCTTCAGTTTTAACTTGGAAGGACCTGAACCACCTGTGTAAGACTTGTGTAGATGAGTGATGGCCATCCATCCTCCAGGTAATCTCTTGCTTCTACACTCCTACTCCCACTTGGGCTTTCTCTACTTCGTACACGGTACATCTAAAGTGAAACTGTACAAAAGTTTTTGGAGACCTACAATTTAAAAAGCACATTAGAATTCTCAAATTTTTGTTTTGTTTTTGATTTTGCTTTCTAGTGCTGGACGTGGCCTTGCATATGCTAGGCAAGTTCTCTACCACTGAACCGCATCTCTAGCTTCACCTTTCAACTACTAATTGTCACATTAGTTATACTGGAGTTTCTTACTGAATTTCATTGCATGAACCCAAACATCTGGCCATTTTATCAACTTTTCCTCCTAATCTTCTTTCTCAGAAGCCAGAAATGTAAAAAAAAAAACAACTAAACAAACAAAAATCTATCTTTTTCTCATATAGAAAAGCTAAAATGTTCTTTTCTTGCCTTGGCTCTAGTTAATAGCCAGGCCTCAGTCTTCATTGTATTCCAGCGGATTATCCTGGTATTTATCATATAATATCTGCCTTTTTCCAAAAATGGTCTGGTGTTGGTTATAGCAATTAAAAGATTGTTTCAAATTGCTATCAAAGGAAGAGGTCTAATAGTTAAAACAATTTGTTAATAAACTTGTTGCTTATCTCTAGTGAGAATATTGGAGTATAGTGTCATTTTACCAACATTAGATTTCAGAACCTTCTTGAGGACCAACATAAGACGGCTTTCTTAGGATCAGTTCTGAATATGTATAACGTTGTTTGTTTCTATCACATTGTTTTATAATTCTAGGCTTTGTAGAAGACTCTCTTCATACAGCTGAGGATATTCTTCAAGATAGTCATTTTAATAGAAGCAATTGTGAAATTATTTATTAAGTTATATGTAAAATGATAAGGGCAGAAATCTTCACTGTCTTATTTCCTCCCTTGTTCTCATGGCCATATTTATTGCCAGCACTCAGTAAGAATTACATAAAAACTTACTTATCAAATGATGAAGGGATGAACAAAAGAAATGAGGAGAGAAATGTAGATGGAGAAATGAAGTTATTATTTGTAGTCATGATGTCAGTGCTTACTCCATGAAATTTTGACCTTCTGTCCCTGACTAGTTTTTCCTGAGGTCCATGTGATAGATGTTTCATATTTTAATTTTGTAACCTTCTTATTTCCATACCCATTTAACCTCTTTCTGTCATCCTCTTTTCTCTCTCTTGCTCTGTTTTTTTACAGCCTTCTTTGTGCAGCAAATATTAAAAATACTGATTCAATTATCTGGAAAATACAAGTACCTCCTTGAACCCAGTTGAATCATCAGAAGGCCTTTATTAAACACATGCCTGGATGTTCGGTCTCAATAACCATCCACATTAATGGGATGAAAATGTGCAGAGGAAACAGCAAGCATTGCTGTGTGAAAGGGTATAAGCTGGCCTGGTCATCCACCTCGTTCTGCCTCTTCTCTATAATAGCCCTTCACTGCAAATTCAGTATGAAAGTATGACAATTTTAATATGCTTTCGTTAACATTTTCAGCTAGCATAGTCAGAATATTTGTTTCTGATGGATTCATAATGAAAATAAAATGGAGAGTGCAGCTAAGATTCAAATGTTTTCAGATCAAAGGGAAAAAGGTCCATGAAACAAAAACATCTAATAGCTCATGTTTGATAGCATAAGCACACATGAAATGTAATTGCCAAGAAATGAAGTGGATTATTTTATAAAGACAACATATATTTTTGGAGAAATTATTCATGTTAGCTTTCATGGCTATGATCTTCACAAATATTGTTATGATAATTTTCTCCCACATAACAATTTTGCTGATGATCAGAAATTATTCTTCTCTTCAGAAGTACATTTTCAAGGTGATGAAGCCTTCACTAAAATCTTTTCTGTAATTCTTCAATTTGAATTAGTGATAACAGCATGGAATTTTTTTCTAGTGAAGAAAGGAAAAGCATTATTTCTAGATATTGAAGGCACTTCAAGGGGAAAAACAGATTTAGAGGTGATTATGATGTTGCACAACCAGGAGATGGGTAGCAAAAGATATAGCACAATCAGTCTATAATATTTTATGGTCTAGACAAGAGATGACGAAAAGCTTTCAATGATAACAAACATATGGCTGTGGCATGAGTGTCATAGGTTTGCCACCACTGCTAGGCTATCCCTAATTACCTACATTATCCTTCACAGCAACCCATTCCTTGATGTCCAGGACCATGAAAATGTGCCAAAAGAAGAAAGTATTAGAGGGGCCATGGATTTAGCTCAGTGGTTTCACCGCCTGCTATGCAAGCGCAAGGACCCAAGTTCAATCCCCGGTACCAAAAAAAAAAAAGAAAGAAGGAAGTATTCAGTAACATTAGAGCACTAATACATTTATGTTTATATTTCAGTCTCTTACACAAATATAAATCAGAATCCCATAAAGCAAATTGAAGAAGAGTGAAAAATGTGTCTCAGGGAGTGAAAAATTGTGTATAGGCAATTAAGCTTTTTTCAGCTGCTATTTGAATTCACAACAAATAATATCTCTGACACCTCTAATCCCTGTGGGTAAGCCTGAATCTGTACAAAAATGTGTCACTTTTCTCATACTGTAGCTTTAACATTCTTTAAAGATTGATGCTAGAAATTTCATTTAGATCTTGGTAGGATCTGAATTTTATTTAAAACAGATAATCAAATGTATGGAAATGAAGATTGATTGACTAGATAGTAAAATACGTATACAAGTAATAATCATTCAAATTTATGTCTACTTATTTTATAAAATAGAATTACATAAATAATTATCTAAGAAAGTAATTGTACTTTTTTTAATAACTGAGAAGTCAAGTATTTTATTTTTTCTTAACAGGATTTCACACAGGATCCATGTGCATGGCCATGGTGTATGGCATGGTATAGACAGCTGTGTTAGACAGAAATAAACAGGCAGTCACAGAAGGACTGGGCCTCAAGGAAGACAGTGCAAAAGCTGAGACAGTCCAAGATTGTGGCAAGAGGCAACAGTCAAGAGACCCTAGGTCTCAAGATTAAGATGCAATAACCAGGCCTGTAAGTTTTTCTGGCGAAAATCAGCAATTCGATTGCTGTAATTAGCACCACCTGGTCCAGTGAGCTCAGCTAAACATAAGACAAGCAGGTAGGTGATCAGAACATCTGAACCCACACACCCATCCTTTTCCAGGAATGCCTTTGTTCTTTCTATCTTAGAAGTTATAGGTAAGCTGAAGTTAATGATGCTCTCCATATGCTTTTGCTACATGCCCTTCTTCCCTATTGGATCAGTATTATAGTATAGCTTAGCTAAGGAACTATACTTGTAATCTTACAGGTTGATTGTAGATTGACCAAAATTGTACCCATGTTGTGATTTTGTTATATAAAATACCACTGATAAAGAGCCCACTCAGGACTCCTCCTGAAGATCCAGGAGCTATTCTTCTTATTATTTCCAGTAAAACTCTCCTAACCTCCTCCTAAGGTTCTTAACTTCGTTCACTGATAACGTGAGATCACAGACTTGGCATATCTGACATCTAATAGGCTGGAGTTATATTCCCAATAACAATGGCGCATTGCCTAGTCTTTCTATGTCTCAATGACTTCAGCTGTAAAATGAAAATTAATATTATTTTCCGTGCCTTTGTGAGGGAAAATATCTAATAAATAGCACTACCTCCCCCATTTTCTCAACCAATTTAGAAATAAGACAAAGGAATCAACAACGACAAAGGTCACAAATATCCTAAAGTTTCAGTAGGAAGAAGAAGTATCAGGTGAGAACCCGAATGGAATTGTTTCTTCCTGCCCACTTGGGACAGATCTCAGGACAGGGCATGGGACTGAGTCTGCTGAGCAGCCTCCCTTATATAAATTGCTTTGTTCCCCTGATTCATAAAGAGACAACACATCAGAAACCAAACCCTTTGCTCAGAAATTCTGAAAGACACTTGCCAGATGCTTGCATACATAGATTAGCAACTAGCCCAATATTCAGGTAATTTACTACACTTCCTTAGGAAAGAATAAAGGTCAAAAGGTAGAATTATTTTGTAAAAATTACTCTTTGTAGTAATTCTTCAGCTTTTTATTTTCTACTCCAATTAGAACTAATCTTTCAGATTATACACATGAAGAATTGTAGCTACTCCATTGGAGATTTTTACTTTCATGAAGTTACTCTCCCAATTCCATCAACTTTCCTGGGGATATTCTCCTAGGACTGAGGACAGACAATAGAATTTTCCATCTAGATACTTTATTGTACATCAGAACTGAGATTTAATCGAATCCACTCCCATCTCAAATCATTTCAAAACTATATTCTCCATATGCAGTGAGATAAAATAAAATAAATGAATAGCAAATTGCAGGAATAATTGTTCTAATGAATACTAAATTTCACACAAATTTTCTAACAATGAAATCTCAATAGCAATAAGAGGACCAAGATGTAAATAAAAATCCCCATCTTATGATCAAATTCTCAAACTAAATTTAAATCTAAAAATTAATTGTCTGTATTTGGACTAAATTTCCAAAGAAAGCACAGATGTTAGCCTCCCAATTTATGTCGTGGTTAGATCATGTGTTTTATTTTTTAGAGAATATGGTGATTATGCACAGGGACCCGATAAGTGTTTACAGTGCCACGTACCTAAAGAGGACTTATTTTTCTGAGGACTCTCCAAGAATGGTGACTGGCAGGGTCTCTTTCCCTTTGAATAGAAGAACAATATAGAATGTTTTTCACACCTATCCTTTTCCACTTAACTAAGCTAAGGACAGAAGAAAGGGTCAAAAGAAAGATCAGAAGCACAATGTCTAGCACAATGTGATCCCAGGGACTGGCAGGACCAACTGTTTCCCTTTGTGAACTGTGGCCCCACTGTGGCTCTGTCCTACCTAGTCAGCTTCAGCTGCAACATAGTATTCAGAATTCGACATTGGCAAAAAGTTAGTCTAGAAGTTTCAAGTTGTTTCTAACATACAGAAAACACTGCATCTTTGGCTTTTTGACAGTGTTTTCTTTAAGCATTTAAAAGTTCCTCAGGCCTTTTAGAACTTGAGTTCAGAGGATTTACAACTTTAAATATCTAGTTTGTTTCCACTTGACTTTTTCTATTCAATGGATTGTTTGAAAACGGGAAATATTTGAATTGAAATAGCATACAAATATTCATATAAATGCTAAAACTTTTATGTAATTTTATACAATCATTAAAATGTGGAAAAAAGAACTCCTATAAATCTTTTGTAAATGTTTAAAATTTAAGTTGTGTGTTTCTCAATTTTAATGTTAATAATATATAGGTATCTAAGAAAACCATGCTACCTCGTATGTACAGTTTGACCCATCCTAAAAATGTCGTAGTACATGCATGCATCATATTTATGAATGATCACTGATAAAGACTATGTACAAATAGAAAAATATTTGAAATTACTGCTAACAATGATTAAGAAGAGATTGAAAATATGTTTTTCTCTTGAATTTTCTGTAATGATTTTATTATGAGAAAAATAAGAGAAATAAAAGTAAATAAAAATTAAAACTATTTTCAGTTTGAACGTATTTTCTTAATTGTAATATAATTTTTAATCTTTTGTCAGATAATTGTGAATAGCTCATTTTTTGCAATAATTTTGTTTTTCACCCATACTTTGGTTATCATTGAATACTACAGGAAAGTGCTATTATAATGTAAGTTTCCTACAATTTTTTATTTAAGTTGAACAAATTCTTCTTCATCGTCTTCTTCTTCTCCTTCTTCTTCTTCTTCTTATTTATTATTATTATTATTATTATTATTATTATCATTTGTTCTCATCATTTGAAGATTGAATACAGGGCCTTTTACATGCTAGGAAAGCACTGTATCACACAGCTCTACATTCCCAGCTCCTTTATTTTGTGACAGGATCTTGCTAAATTGCTCAGACTGCTTTCAAATCTCAAATTTGCAATCCTCCAACCTCAGCCTTCTGAGTACCTAGGATTACAGATTTGCATCATCCAGAGAGCAATTAAACATTTATTTTATATATATTTAAATATATATACATACTTTACTGTATATACTTAAAAATCTAAAGTTGATTATAAATTTTACAAAGCAACACTTGTGAGAACTCTCCCCCTTCCAAAAACTTTTTATAAAGGCAATTTTAAATGTGCTGTGATAGATCTTAGTTTTCAGGATATCCTCATATCACCAATATGCAAATAACTAATGTTTAAGATCATCATTTTTGACCATTTCAATGTTTCAAAGAATTTTTACTCAGCCATCTGTATATACTACATTTGTTAATAGTATTAACTATTATTTACTAATATAAATAGTAATATGTAATAAATACTAATATATAATATATAATAAATACCAATACTAGTATTTATTCATTTTGGAAAAATTGAGTGCTTACCGTACCATGCCCTGTCTTGGTGCTGTGAAATGTAGGAAACCACACAGAAATCTTCAACTGAATGTGATAGGAAGATATGGAAGGAAAGGTTATGATCTAGGCCCAGGGCTAATCTGACTATTAGTATTTAAAGTAGACCTCTGGGTACTGAATGGAAACTATTGTGGAGAGCCAAACATGGAGGCAGAATATCCATAATATAGTGACCCCAGAAGCCCAGAAAAGAGAGGAAGTTGGCTTGGAACCAAAAGGTGCAAGAAGAGGTTGAAAAGGGACTGTAATAGATGCTATCTGTGAGTGTAAGAGTAAAATTTAGGTTGACTCTAGGAGTTACGATATGAGGAAAAGGTAGAATAAATTGTACATTTCCCCAAATGGAAACAGGGTAGCTAGCCTACATGCCTGTAGAAGAAGTGATGGATATAAAAGTCAGTCAGAGTCCCTGGGACTATTCAATAAAATCAGTTTATATTTAGAATAAGACAACTGAAATTCAACATTGATTTATCCTTTAATCTTCCATAAACCCATTATTATCTACAGTACCAACAAGGGAAAAGCTCTGGCATATGACTCATTCACTTGTGGAATCATTTCCTCAGTCCACCCAGGTGGTGTTTGCAGAGCAGGCACCACGGGGCAGCCTGTGGGAGGAACAGGGATGCTCAGAGTCACCTGTGGCTATCTCACCTACGGGAAGAGTGTGAAATCGCCACCCCACAAGTCAAAGCCAAATCACAAGACCTTTGCTATCCTTTTCCTGGTCTAACATTTAATGTATTTCTGTTGCCTTTTTCTTTTCTCCTCCACATAGCTTTGTGTAACTGTTGTCATAGCAACGACATAGTCTTCTTTTGGAGAAATATTTGGCCAAGCCTGCATTATAAATCAGCACCATCAGCAGCATGGTTCTTCCGACTTTGTTTTTATGAACCCAAGTGTTAATATGGGGCCATGCTTTCATGAGGCCTAGAGACAGAGGACCCCTTTTGCTAATGTAGAGGTGAGCCCAATTTTCTGTAAAAGACCAGAGAGTAAATATTGTAGACTCTGAGGACCATATTGCCTACAGCACAACTGTGTACCTCTGCCCTCATAGCACAATACACCCATAGACAACATGTAAATGAATAGATGTAGTTATGTTCTAATAAAGCTTTATTTACAAAAACAGGCAAAAAGCTAGATTTGGTTAATGGGTAATAGATTGCTAATCCCTGAAGTACTTGGTTTCTTCTCACTTCCTAAGATATTACTTAAAGTCAATTCTCTAGTCTATCCATAGCAGACTTCCTGGGCCCTACCCCAGATTTATGGAATTAGAATCTCTATGGTTATGAATTTGTAACAAACTCCCAGGTGATATCCACTGAAGTGTGAGTTCAAATGGTGAAGTGACTCAAACTGCTATAAAACCTTCTCAAATACAGTGTTAATTACCACAAATCTTCCCACATTCTAAAATCAGTATCCATCCACTGTTACTGAGGTTAACATATGAGCAGCCTGAATAGTATTAAAAAAAGGAAGAAGAAATTTGCCAACAGTTTCAAGTCAGGACGATTTCACTTGAAAATATGAATTTCCGGCTTCTCTTATAAACCAGAAAATTTGGCAGCCCTGAGCCCACATTCTTGCATAGCAAAAATCTGCTAGAGTTGAGTCATAAGCACCAATTCAAAGAAATCACATATGCTCAGATTTCCACCTCACTCCCTGCCACTCCACACCACACATCATCTCTTAGATTCTCTCATTCACCCTCTCAGTCAGATTTGCCATTTGTGTTCATTTTACTTTGCAACCACTGATTTAATAAAAATTCTCAGCATACATTAATATTTGCTTATCATTGCCTATTTATGCATCTTCTTCATATCAAACCATAAGGGCTTATGTTGAAAGCTACACATATGCAAATTTTTAATTTGAATAACTCTAGAATTCAAAAGGCAAACCATTTTCATATTTCCTGTTGCAGTTCCTATGACTTTTCTGTTTCCACTAGGAATGACAGAAGGCACCCTGACTACTGAATGGCATGCCTAATGGGTATATTTTTTTATCAATTCCTAAAATGTTTCAGTGAGACAGGGAGGTTTAAACTGCAATCTGGATTTTAAAAATCAACGCTGTCCCAACACTCCATATTAAAAGTGAGAATGTGTGCTTTGGCCCTCTCTTTCCTTATGTATCTGTAGGGACACTTTCAGATGAAGCTTGGAAGAGGGAATGAAGATGGAGTGTGATTAGAAACAAGCATTTCTGGAGTCCTGAAGCCAATGTTGCTTTTCTCCTTTTGTACTTGCTGAAAAGAAGGTAAAGTAAAATTTTACTGGTTGACATTTCCTTGTATTCTGAATCTTCTCTCTCCACTGTGTGCTCTGAGCCCCTGGTGGGAGGAGGCTAAGCAGAGGGGAGAGATCACTGAAATACAGAGCACAGTTCTAGGGGAGATAGTCTCTTGGAGATGCAGTGTTAAAAAGAAAAAAATATCACTTGGAAAATGTCTACTGTTAGAATTTTTGTAAGAGCAGCAGCATTTGTATTGAGTCATTTCTACTCATAGTAATTCTCATTTCTAAACACACTACTAATGTGAAGTGTTGTTATTATGAGGACTTAATGAGATTATACCCACAGAATATTTATCAGAATAGCTTTCACATGGTGAGTCCTTGATATACACCAGCTGTTGTTATTAAAAATTCATTAGTACAACAATTATTATTCATTATTGTAGTATTCACAATCATTTGGACAAATACATTCATTGTGAAATATATTTCTAATGGTTATCGAATTTTTAAACTGTAATCTGAATTATACAGATATATAATTTCTATATGTAAGGCTATATTAAATACACCTATAGAGTCATACTTTGTGTTATTTGCCTGGTTCCCACAGGCATGTGCATTTGTTTTTATGCTCTGATACGTATGAAAATAACAGTTTTCTTAACTGAGTTATTCTATGTAGGTGGAATATGTGGCTAATATATAATCTAAAGTGAAGAATTCACATATATTTCTAGCATCCAAGAATTTTGTTCTTTTTGATTCACCGACTAAATATCAATGTGGAAAACATTAAATTTTAGCTCAAGACACAGAGGTTTTATACAATGGGGCAGACACATGTGATGTCTGGCTAGTACCAATTATACATTCCTAATCGGAGTTTGTCACTACTCTCTCCAAGGAAACTTTTCATGGCTCTGAGGGTACAAGAATGGCAGTGTCCACAGTAAAAATGCACACCCAAAAAGAGAAGTTGGAAGATACTACTGCTTAGGGAGGTGAAGAAGAAGGAAAAGGAGGAGGCGGGAGGAGGAAGAGGAGGAAAGAAGAAGAGGAGGAGAAAGAAAGTAAGGAGGAGGGGGAAGAAAGAGAAGGAAGGGGGAAGGTGGAGAAGGAGGAGGAGGAAGAGAAGAAGAAGGAGAAGGAGAAAGAGAAGAAAAAACAAAAAATGAAGGAAAAGTTGGAAAATCAGAAACAAGGCTTTTGATTTTTCCTAAACAGGAAAATGGTTATTCTTCACTCAGTATTCTATTTTGTTCATACACTTTTAAAATTTTTTTCAGAGGTATCCACCTTATATTTTTGGGGTGTAGATTCTTGTCTTCCTAGAAAGAATATGAACATCTCTAAGAAGAAACAAGGAAGACTGCTCCAGAGGTCGTTTTTGTTATTGATATTTACCCTGACTAGGCATTATTATTTGGAAAATGAAATAATTCCTTTTGAAATTCTAGTCTCACACACACACACACACACACACACACACACACACACAATACAGTTTCTCTCTAAAGTACCTAGCTAGTACTTTCAGCATTTGGAATTGACATTGCATAACACCCTAAATTCTTTCTACTCCTCTGTGCCTATTTTGGTTCATTTTACCTGCTTTTATTTTATTTAATGACTTTCTTTAGGCTCTTGGGAAACTATTCCCACTTTTTTGTTTGATCTTATCACACAAATACCCAATGTCAAAGATATTAGACACTGGGGAGACACACTTATCTGTCATATTATTTAAACTTTTTGTAAACCATGAATGCTTTAAAGTGACAAGTACTCTCTGTGACTTTCAAGAACATAGATGATTATCAATATAAATTTGAACCTAGACTACTAGGTAGCATAACTTACTTTTTTAATCTAAAGGAAAACATTTCTGATGTTTTTTCTCTCCAATGTGAAAAGAAAAATCCCAGGTAAAACAGGAACAAGGGACATCTCAATCATCACTAATGGCCTGGATTTGTAGAGATAAATAAATAAATAAATAAATAAATAAATAAATAAATAAAGACCTATAATTTTCTATTTTTTTACAATAAAGAAATATCAACCTTTCTTTAGATAGGGTTGTCAAACTGAAACATCCTGACACGCAAAACCAGGAAATCTGTGAAATTTAGCTACATGGCTCTGCCCTTTTAAAAAATTGTTGTGTATGTGAAATTCAGTGGGTGTTTTCAGCAAGTATATGTCAGGCCAAGAGCTTGACAGGATTCCTACAATCAACCACATAAATGCTTCTAGTAGGAGCCCCTTAATTGCTTTGATGCATACATCATAATCATGCTTTAAATTGTAGGTTTCCAGTAGGCTAAAGAGTAATCTTTTACTTTATTTTTTAATGTCTCCCCTACACTGTATTTATATTTCTGTCAGGAAGAATATACATAGAAGTTTTATTCTCTTTCAGAGGACTGAAATCAATTTAAAAAGTGCCCTATATTAGAAAGCCCTATATAATGCTGTTGAAAATGCACATCTGCTGGGTATTTTTTCATGGAATTATGTAAAAATCAAATCTTCATAAACAAAGTAAATTATAATCACCAGTCCTAGGTTTTGCAAAATAGCTCAAAGCAGAGTTTCCTCCTAATAAGTCAGAATTAAATAGAACAAATTTCACCACAAAAAATTTAATTATTTTCTCTCGTTTTATAATCATCTGTAAGTGTACACTCTTTAGCTAAAACCCATTACTGGCTACAATTCTACATTTGACTTAGCAGTAAATATTATTTAAATTTTAAAGGCATGATTTTGTTAATATGCATATGTTTTCTTGTCCATCAATATTCTTCCCCCCTTTCTCACATCAGAACCATTATTATTTCATTTCTGTCCCTCTTCCTCATTTAGCCTCTTTTTTTTATAACTACCCCACTGAGGTCATTGTGATGTGCTGAGATGTGTATCAGCTCATTTTTGTTGTACACAAACCACTCAAAATTTTGTACCTTCAAAGAATTATTGTCTGCATTTGGCTCAAAATTTAGTGGGTTGGCAATTTGTGCCTGTCTCAGCATGCACATACACACACATACACACACACACACACACACACACACACACGTATGATGTTTTGGTTGGGCTCAATGGTGTGTTTGTAAGACCACTTGGCCAGCTGGGCATGGGCTGGGTTGAAATAGTTTTGCCAGCTCCTTACATCTCTCTTTGTACAGAAGGCTGGATCAGGTTGCTCACATCACAGATGGACAGAGTTCCAAGACAGACAGAAGAGGCTTAAAAGAACACTTGAGTCCTAAGCGCAGAACTATAAACTGTCCCTTCTACTGACTTCTGTTGGCCAAAGCATTACTAAAGCAAGCCTAAATTTAATATATGGGGCAATAGAATCTATCTTTTATTGGGATCAACTGCAAAATCACATTGCACAGGACATTGTCTCTACAGATTGTAAAGAAATTACAGCTATTTTCCAAAAAATCTACTGCAAGAATTTTGCTAATTCTGTACAAAAGAAGTGGTTTTTTCTTTTTGTATTGTTATTTAAGATGTGATAGCTATTTTTCCTCCATATTAATTTTGTGAGGATGTCAGGTCTAAATTTGCAAAGACTAACAGTATTGACAAAGTAGAAAGCCAGCAGAGATAAGGTAAGAGTCCAGTGAAATAAAGGAGGAACACTCAATAAAGTTACCTTTAAAGATTATCCTTTCTCCCACTCCTCCCTGGCCCCCATCATCCATGGATAACCACTCATATGATTCTGCTACTATAGATTAGCTTTAACTTTCTATAAATGCAATCATATAGCACACAGACATTTTGCCTGGAGACTTTCATCTGGCACCAGTGTTTTGTTATTCTTCTGCGTTTTGCATGTATCAACACTTCTTTTATTTAATTTATGAGTAGTGTGCTATTCTGTACCATAATTTGTTGATCCACTCACCTACTGCTAGATATTTCGCTTGCTTTCAGTTTTGAGGGTTGACAATAAAGCTGTCATGAACATTTACATACAGGTCTTTGTATGGACATATACATTAATTTTTTCTTGGATACATGTAGGAGTAGAATGGTTTGCTAATATGGCAGATTTGTCTGACTTTTTAAGAAAGAGAAAAACTACAGAGCATTTTCACACATGCTATATGCCATCTCCATATCTTTGTTGGTAAATTGTTTAAATCCTTGGCGGATGGTTAAGGCAGGTTGTTAATTTTCTTATGGTGAATTTTGAGAGTTCTTTATATCTATGGCTTATTAGAACTTTATGTTGGTAACAATTCTCTCTGAGTTTCTCTTATTTTTGCACATCCTCTGAGCAAAGGCTTTAGTAGATATGTTTATGTAAAAAACATCCTTCAACAAGAGAGATGATGTCTCTCTCCAGGGCACAGGATGTATTTATTTTCTCTCCAGGAGGAGAACAATCATTTTTAATTTTGGAAAATGTTTATTAGGTTCGTTAGCAGTTCTCAGTTGTCATGGAAACGCCCTAGGTGCACAGTACCCTGGCTTTCTCAGCATTAGCTCATGGCTCTCAGGGAAGCAAGGGGAATCTGGTAGAAAATGAAGCTCAAACAGTGGCAAGTCATCTTAGTAGCTTACAAATAGAATAAAACCTCAGACTTCACAGTTTTGAACATTCATCAAATATATGATTTTTAAATATTTTTTCAGAGTTGGCAGCATATCTTTTTGCATACTTAGCAGTGTTTTACAAAGTTCAGGCATTCATAAATTTGATTGAACTGATTTATCAAATTTAGATTTATTGATAATACTTCTTGGGATCGTTGCTTGAATGACTTGAAACTTGTTTTTACAAAATGATCTTGTGTTAATGTACTTTGCTCTGAAATGCACTTTGATAACAATGTAGTAATTTCATCTGACTTTTCATTAGTATTATTCATTTCATTATTGGGTAAACGTTTTCAATTTTTTTTAGTTTTAACTTCTTTGGGGCTTTGTATTAAGTTTCTTGTTTGCAAGACATACTTATTTTTTACCTTTCTTATCAATGTGAGAATCTCTGCATCTTCATTGAAAAATTTAGATTATATGTATTTTAATAAGGTAAGGCTAGAGTTAGAATTAAAGCTACCATGTTGCACTTTGTTTTCTCTTTGTCAATTTGTTCTTTTCTTTTTTCTCCTTAATCTGATTTTTAAAAATTATTTGAGTATTTTAGAATCCCAATTTTATTTTTTTTTATTATTAGCTATATCCATTTGTTGGGTTACTTTAGGGTTTACAATATGCACACTTGTTAAAAAGTGTATAACTTTACTATCATTCACTAAACACACATATATACAAAAATTAAAATTATTCAAAGAAAAGCAATGCAAGGGAAAAAACTGTAATAATTTCAAATATAATAGAACATAACCAAAGCAAAACTAAAAAGTACTTAAACATTTTTTCATATAATTTTTTTAAAAATCTCAAGCATTAACAAGGCATCAAAATATATGATTTGTTTTAGAAAGATTTTCAAAACTAATATTGAACAAACAGTGGTCTGGAAAAAAATTCTAATTAGCTAGTAGGCTCCACATAGGCCCAAATTTTAGTTTCAATTTCAATACAGTCATGTGACACGTGATGGAAATATAACCTGACAAATACGTTATTAGGCAATTTCATCTGTGTGTATCGCAAAGTACCACACAGAGTGCCAACTTCTAAGTGCAAACTGAGAAGGTATACGTCAATCATCTGTGATGGCCCCTTGGTATTATCCAAATACGCAGCTAAACACGAGATACATGAGGCTACCACTGGCATAGCAGCACACTGTTTTACAGTAAACTCTTTTATATAAGTAGGATTATGCTCTAAAGGATGAAAAGCACAGCACGTTATGATAGGTACCTAAAATGGTAACAGTAATTTATCACACTATCAAGTACTGTGTACTGTACATAGTTGTATGTGCTTCTTCTGGAAACACACCCTTCTCTCCTTTGATCTCAGTGACTCTTTCTTCCCAACCCACTGATTAGCTCCAGCCTAGTCTCTATCTGCATCTCTACCTATAGTTTTAAACACAATCAATATATGGATTCTTTCCAGAGTCCAGCCTGTAATTCTGATCTCTCCCCTTCCCCTCCTGCTACCCCTACTCCTTTGGACCTTTTCTTCCTATTGCAAATTATCAATTATTCATTTTAATCATTTTAATCCTTAATTACACTTTCAGTTTCTCACACTAGAGAAACTATTCGGTATTTACACATGTGTGTCCTATTTATTTCACTTAAGAGGATGGCCTCAATATGCATCCATTTAGCTATGAATGTCTCTAGTTTCTCATTCTTTATGGCTGAGTAGTACTGCATTTTATTAAAAAACCCCACATCTTCTTTATCCAGTTTCCAGTTGATGGGCACTTGGGCTGTTTCCAAGCTTTAGCTGTTGCAAACTGTGCTGCTATAAACATGGGTGCACATATATTGCTGTGGTATGATTCTTTTAATTCTTTGGGGAAGATACCCAGCAGGGGAATAGCTGGGCCAAATGGGACCTCTAACCCTAGTTCTTTGAGGTATCTCCATACGGATTTCCACGGTGGTTGCACCAGTCTGCACTCCCACCAACAATGGAGAAGGGTCCCTTTCTCTCACACCCCTGCCAGCATTTGTTATTGTATGATTTCTTGATAACAGCTATTCTTTCTGGGGTGAGGTGAAATCTCAGTGTTGTTTTCATCAGCATCTCTCAAATAACCAGTGATGTTGAACATTTTTTCATATATTTATTGGCTGCTTTTACTTCTTTGCCTGAGAAATGTCTATTCAATTCAGATGCCCATTTTTTGAATTGAGTCTTTGAATTTGGGGGGTCTGATTTTTTTAAAGTTCTTTATATATTCTAGATAATAGTTCTTTGTCTAAGGTACAGCTGCTGAAATTTTTTTCCCACATAGGAAAAAAAAGGTTGTAGGTTGTCTCTTAGCTCTGCTGGTGGTATCTCTTGCAGTGCAGAAGCTTTTTAATAAGATGAGATCCCAGTTGTTGATTCTTTGTGCTAGTTCTCATGCTACTGAGGTGTTGTTCATAAAGTCTTTACCTATGCCATTGACTTCAAGAGTTCTACCTAGCTTATCTTCCAGAAAATTTAGTGTTTCTGTCTTAATATTTAGATCTTTAATCCACTTCAATATTAGTTTAGTGCATGGTGATAGGTATGGGTCTGGTTTTAATCTTTGGCAGGTTGAAGTCCAGTTTTTCCAACACCATTTATTAAATAGGCTGTCTTTCCTCCAATGAGGTTGGTTGGCTCCTTTGTCAAAGATGAGGTGGCTCAGTGTGTCTGGAGTTGTTTCTGCATCTTCTAATCTATTCCACTGATCCTTAGGTCTGTTTCTTTGCCAGTACCATGCTGTTTTTATCACAATAGCTTTGTAGTATAGTTTCAAGTTGGAGATTGTAATACCCCCAGCCATGTCTCTGTTGCCTAGAATTGCTTTTGCTATTCTATTCTAGGTTTCTTGTGGTTCCAAATGAATTTTTGGATTGTTTTCTCTAGTTCTGTGAAGTATACTGTTGGAATTTCAATTAGCACTGCATTAAATCTACATAATAATTTTGGAAGTATGGCCATTTTCACTATATTGGTTCTTCCTACCCAGGAACAAGGGATGTCTTTCCATTTTCTTATATCCTCCTCGATCTCCTTTTTCAGAGTGCTGTAGATTTCAGTGTAGAGGTCTTTTGCTTCCTTTGTTAGATTGATTCCTGGATATTTCATTTTTTGGGATGCTAATGTAAAAGGAATTGTTTCACTAATTTCTCTCTCAGTGAGTCTATTATTTGTGTATAAAAAGACTATTGTTTTTGTGTGTTGACCTTGTATCCAGCTACTCTACTGAATCTGTCAATTAAGTCCAGAAGCCTTTTTGCAGAGTGTGGGGAAATTAGAAACTTCCATGACAAAGAACACCTGAGAAATTTCATGAACACCAAACCAGCACTCCAAACAATTCTAAACAATATCCTAGAAAAAGGCAATGAAGGTCACAACTCTATGAGGCCCAACAGAGGGAAGCCACCAGTCAAGGTAAGAAACTAAAGGGAAAGGGGGAAAAATAAGAAATAAAAGAGCCAACAATAGTAAAACATCATGACAAGGATGAGTCAATATCTATCCATTATAACTGTCAATGTTAACGGCCTCAATTCACCAATCAAAAGAAATAGACTGACAGAAGGGATTAAGAAGCCAAACTCAGAAATATGCTGTGTACAAGAAACACACCTAACTCAAAAAAAATACATAGATGGAAAGTAAAAGATGGAAAACAGTTCTCCATACCTCAGGAACCCAGAAAAAAGCAGGGGTAGCAATCTTATTTGCAGACAAAGCAGATTTCAAACCAAAATTAATTAAGAGAGACAAAAGTGGTCACTACATCCTTGTGAAGGGAACAGTCTAAGAGGAAGAGATGACAATCATAAATATATATGCACCAAATATTAATGCCCCCAACTATACAAAACAAATATTAATGGACATGAAAAACCAAATAAGCACTAATACAATTGTAGTGGGGGACCTCAATACCCCACTATCACAAATAGACAGATCATTTGGACAAAAAATTAACAATGGAATTCTAGAACTGAACCAAGCTATTGAACAAATGGACTTAATAGATGTTTACAGAGTGTTCCACCCCGCAAAATCCGAATACACATTCTTTTCAGCTGCACATGGGTCATTCTCCAAAATAGACCATGTGCTAGCTCATAGGACATGTCTAAGTAAATGTAAAAGAATTGAAGTTGCCCCCTGTAGACCATAGTGCAATAAAATTGGGGATCAATAACATAAGAAACCACAAACCCCCACAAACAGATGGAAATTTAATAACCCCCTCCTGAAAACCAATGGGTCACAGAGGAAATTAAAGAAGAAATTAAACAGTTTCTACAAGTAAATGATAATCCCAGTACAACATACAGGAATCTATGGGACACAATGAAAACAGATCTACATGGACAGATAGCAGTGAATGCCCATATTAGGAAAACAGAGAGAACACAAATAAATAAACTAATCCAGAACCTCAAGCTCCTAGAAAAAGAAAAGCATAACAAACTCAAACCTCATACAAGAGAGGAAATTATAAAGATCAGAGCAGAAATCAATGCAATGGAGACTAAGAGAATGATACAAAAAAAAATCAATGAATCAAAGAGTAGGTTTTTTGAAATAATAAAGAAAATCGGTAAACCCTTAGCCAACCTTATCAAAAAAAGGAAAGAAAAGGCTTAAATCCATTCAATTAAGAATAAAAAAAGTGAAGTCACAACAGGCCCAGCAGAATTCCAG
Source organism: Heterocephalus glaber (assembly GCF_053883595.1). Classification (NCBI taxonomy): domain Eukaryota; kingdom Metazoa; phylum Chordata; class Mammalia; order Rodentia; family Bathyergidae; genus Heterocephalus; species Heterocephalus glaber. The sequence continues at coordinate 29,791,343 of NW_028258325.1, forward strand.
AGCATCATCAATATGTACTTTGAGAACCTGTACTCTAATAAAATGGAAAACACGGAAGAAATGGACAGATTCCTAGATACATATGAATTGCCAAAGTTAAATGAAGAAGTTATAGAAATTCTAAACACCCCAATTACAATGAGTGAAATTGAAAATGCAATTAAATATTTGCCTACAAAGAAAAGCCCAGGTCCTGATGAATTAACTGCTGAATTCTACAGGACATTTAAACAAGAAGTATCACCATTACTCTTTAATCTCATCAAGGAAATTGAAAAGGAAGCAAGTCTTCCAAATTCATTCCCAGATAAAAGCATTACTTTGATTCCAAAACCAGAGAAAGACCCAACCCAAAAAGAGAACCACAGGCCAATCTCCCCAATGAACATAAATTCAAAACTCCTCAACAAAATACTGGCAAACAGAATACAGGGTGTCCTGAAGAAGATCATACACCCTGACCAAGTCAGATTTATCCCAGGGACCCAAGGATGGTTCAATATCCATAAATCAATAAATGTAATACACTATATTAACAGAGTCAAGGACAAAAACCATATGATCATCTCAATAGATGTAGAAAAGACATTCGACAAAATCCAATACCCATTCATGATAAAAACCCTACAGAAAATTGGAATAGAAGGTCTTTATCTCAACTTGATTAAGGCTATCTATGAAAAACGAATAGCCAACATCATACTAAATTGTCAAAAACTGAAAACCTTCATGCTAAAATCAGGAACAAGACTAGGATCCCCACTATCACCACTCCTGTTCAATATAGTTCTGGAAACATTAGGCACAGCAATTAGAAAAGAGAAAGAAATAAAAGGAATAAAGATAGGAAAGGAAGAAATTTAACTGTCATTATTTGTTGATGTTATGAAACTTTACACAGAAGACCCAATATACAATATATACTTTCAATTGATCCCAATCTACCTTGAGTTGTGTAATGTAAGAATCTCACACAAATAATGTAAGAATATGAAATAATATAATTTCATTTTTCCCCTCTTTTATGATATTACTATTATTGTTCTACATATATTTTAAACTCCAAAACATATTTCAATCATTTTCACCTTATATAGTTCAATATATTTTAAGAAGAATTAAACAATTAGGAAAGTCATTATATATATCCATGTTGTTAGCATTTTTGGTACTCTTTATTCATTTGGTAAATTTTTGTTTTCATCTGATATGATTTTCCTTCTGACTAAAGAATTTCTGTACCATTTCTTGCTGTGTATATCTTCAGCAATGAATTTTTTTAGTTTTGTACATCTGAAACACTCTTTAATTTGCCTTTATTTGTGACAGATATTTCAGTAGGTGAAGAATATTGTTATGACATATTCTGTTCTCTCAGTATTTTAAAAATGCTATTCTATCTTGTTTGTGTTGTTTTCTACAAGAAATATGCCATAATCTTTAACTTTGTTTTTCTCTGTGTTTTTTTATTTTTCCTCTTGTGCTGCTTTTCTCTTTAGTTTCTCATTGCTTTTAAGCAATTTGATTATGATGTACCTTCATGCAATTTCCTCTTTGTTTTATTTGCTGAAATTTGTCAAGCTTCTTAGGTCAGTGGACTTAGAGTTTTTATCAATTTTGGAAAAAGTTAAATCATTTTCTCTTTATATATTTTGTTCTCTCAACTTTCTCTTTACTCTGAACATTTCCTTTTTTTATCTTATAGATCTGACTGCTTGACATTTCATGGATATTGTTATTATTTTCATGTTCTTAGTCTCTCTCTCTCTCTCTCTCTCTCTCTCCATTTGATTAGTTTCTATTTTCCAACTTATTCCTTGGAAATATCTACTTGCTTCTAATTACGCAGAGCATATTTCCCATCTCAAATATTTGCTCTGGATGACTGACTTGGTGATTTTAATATCTTCTATTTCTGTGCTTAACAAGATCAAACTTCCTCAACCTTCTTGAGCATTTACAATACAGTGAAAAGAACTCTCCTGATGTTCTTATGTACTAATTCTATCATCTATATAGTTTTTGGTTCAGCTCCAATGAGTTAATTTTTTTCATCAATATAGTTTATATTTTCTGGCTTTCTTACAGTTCTGGTGATTTTATATTAGGTGCCAGATATCCAGGTATCTTTTTTGTTTTTCTTTACTTTTTTTGTTGCTAAATAGTTCATATTCCTGTAAGAATTCTTGAAATTTGGGAAAGTCTTAAATTACCTTACTTTAATTTTATCAGGCTTATTTTTAAGCTTTGTTAGGCTGACAAGCACTACATTTAGACTAGGGTCAATTTTTTCCCACTACAAAGGCAAGATTTTTGTTGTTCTGCCATTATTTCCCCACTCCTGCTGTTCGTAAGAGGTCGTATTTCTAAACTTGTGTGAACTTCAGAAACGTTTTCCTCTCCTTTTGCTTGGCTTTGTTCCTGGCCCTTTAGTAGTTTATTTACTACTAAGCAGTATCCAGTGAATCATTATCAGTTTTCAGAGTTCCCAATTCCGTGTAGCTCTCTCTTCACTGTGACCCCCTTCTTACTCCATCTGCCTGGGCTCCCTGGGTCCCCATCATCATTTCCTCAGTTCGTGAGGCTGCCTCTGTCTTTCCTGTACCACATTTTTGCAGTCTGCCATAACTCATGAAATCATCCAGGACAACCCTTCAGGGCTTCCTGCATTTCTCATCTTTCGAGAATCACTCTATTTCTTCATGCCCAATGTTCGACTGCCCTTTCTGATTTAAGTTGTTGTTTTAATTGTTTCAAGAAAGAAGGTAAGTCTGGTTCTGATTAATCCATCTTGATTGAACTGACTGCTTTCTCATTACTTATATATCTCATGTAAATTTAAAGAACTTACATTGAGATGAAGAATTGCTTTATTGATCAGGATTCTAGAAGAAAAAACGATGAATACTGTTTTATTACTGAGATTTATGAAAATGTCTCTCTATAAAAGCTTTAGAGGAACTGAAATAAAAAGTTACCTCATTTTCAGTCTTGTCACTGGAAAATGTAAAAGGTCATTCCAGGAAAGATATGATGCTGAAATTTCCTAGCACTGCTATGGAAATTTAAGGATTGGAAATTTAAGGATTGAAAATGATCAGGACAGGCATGTAGAGCATCCAGATGAAGACAAGATTTAATATTTTCATTTATTTTGATTAATGTTCTCATCAACTAAAATAGCTAATTCTCTTTTGTCATATATAGAATCATATATCCAGAAGTATAAGTACAAAAAAAATCAGGAGTACCTGCACTCTAAAATTTTTAAATTATAAGATTTTTTTGAAAAAAAGCTTTTTCAGCCCACCTTTCTTTCTTTCTTTCTTTCTTTCTTTCTTTCTTTCTTTCTTTCTTTATTTCTTTCTCTCTCTCTTTCTCTCTCTCTCCCCATCTCTCTCTCCCTCTCTCTCACCTGTATCTCTCCTTGCAACAATAGAAACCAAGCCTAGAGCCTATTGCATGCTAAGCAATTACTCTACAACTGAGGTATAAATGTTTTCTTTTAAGCAACAAAACTACTATTTTAAAAAGGTAGAAGAGCTATTATTACATTAAAATTTTTTATGCTATGGATTTTAAAAAATAATTAGAAAGGTCCTTTGTCAATACTGAAAAGCTGTATTTGCTTTTTAATACACACTGAGAATTCATATTTTTCAGTTAATATGGTCATTAAACATAATTGTGTCAACTTGGTTTGTTTGGGAGGAGCATAGAGAATTAATAAAACACAGTTCTGGGTGTGTCAGGGTGGGTCAAGGAAGCAGGACTTTGGGTACCATCTATGGTTTCTGCCTCCAACTTCCCTTGGGAAATGTTCCCCTGCTCTCCTTCCTAGCTGCCAAGAACTAACTATCTCTGCTCCACTAGACATTTCTGCCATGATGTTTCTGCCTAGAAGACAGCGATCATGGACTGAAGCATCTGAAGCTATGAACCAGATAAACCATTTTCTACTTTAACTTGTGGGTATTGACCATTTGGTCTCAGCAAGCGGAAGCTGACTAATGCATAGTTTCATCAAGTATCGGATAATTTGAAAATTCACTAAAAACAGCTTGCATCTAATATACTGGGAAATTAGGACACTGTATCTTTTCCTTCTTATCCAGATGTCTCTAAAAATACTCAGAATTAATTAATCCGTTGAATTTTCTAGCTAAATCATCTGTATACCATTTGAACCTGATGAAAAATGAAACCATTGTTGTATACTTCCTTCAAGGCTAATTTCCTCTCCATAACTTTCATTTATTTCTTTTCAACAAAGAGTCACAGTTGTTCATACTTTCCTAAAGGCTAATTTTATCTTCTTTACATAGTCAAGCATCTCTTGTAATTGCTTTGGCAGAAAAAGATTTTTTTTCTTGGTTCCCTTAATAAAGAATCTTGTGGGAAAACTTCCCATAAAATGTATCTTATTATATTATACCTAAGATAGAAGCTCATCCCAAGTATTTTGAAAATTCATAATATTGCAGGGAAGTAGGGGAAAGAAACCCACATAGTTTTACCACCCAAGGATAAAACTTATTAACATTTAAAATATTTGCTTCTAGTATAAGTTCAATTTAATTTTTGACTGCAATTATGTGTATGATTTGTTTATATCCTTATACATGTGGTTGCTCACCAGATGGAGAAACTCCACAATTATCTGTTTCCTCCAGTGTCGAATTTACCAGTTGGCAACTTCATCATAGCTCTTCTGAGCTTTATAACCCTGTTCCAAAATACAGCTTGATATCTCCACAACTGCATTACTTTACTTTGCTCATTTTAATCACCCACATTGCCTCTTAGTTAATCAAAAATAGAACTGATTCGAAACTACCAAGTGGACTCATCCTATATGTAAACTATGGGTTTTGCTATACTTGAAGAATAAAGATACTGTAAGGAAATTAATGAAGAGGTTTAAGTGATGGTGCCTGGTATAGAATAAAATTCACTGGTATAAGATAAAATACTGTTGAAGCACTCATGCACCCCTTTCTTCTGGCAATAGCTCTAGGTCTGGAAATTGATAGATAAATTCCCTGCAGTCACAAGCTGCAGAAGAACAGAGAGAACTGAAAGAAGAGGTTGGAAGAAAGTTTTTAAGTTCCACCCTAGCCTCCACTGCAAGGTGAAATGTTAAAAAGGTTGCTTTTGCACAACAGAAATCTTCAGTCAGGGTGCAGGTACTGTTTTTGGACATGAAGATAATTGTGAGTGGATAAAGTAGTATCCTAGGACTCGTATTCCTCTCTTTTGTTCCTTTCCAAACCCTGAAAAAGAAGCATACTCCAAATAGTCTTGGTAATAATTTCATTCATTTGTTTTCATTCATTTTTGGTAATAATTTCAAGGTAAGATCCTGACTAGAAATTTGCCTGGCAGATGATAAGAGTATTCTTGAGAGTTTCTAAGAAGCACAACACTTTTCACTCAGGGGGCTCATTCCTTTTGTTTGCCTTAAAATTATCAGTACAGGGACAGAATTTAATCTGGCTTTCAGCCTTTATCTAGCTCCACATTACTGATAAAGAAACTGAAACATAAGAAAATATGAGTTCAAGGGCCCAAATGTCTACAGACATACCTGAGGAATGTGACTACTACAATGAAAGTCGATACCATCTTCCACCGGAATCGTAACTGACATAAAAGCTAATAAAAGAAGAATCATTATAGTTTATCTAAAAATGTAATGAAGAGCAATTTAGTTCGATAGAAACAGGAGATACATAGTTGTAGAATTAATTACTGTGATGACATTGAGACATTGAGAAACCCTCAGGAAAGTATTAGGAAAGGATAGTCAGTGTTATTTTTATAGACTAAGAGATATGGAGAAGAAAATGAAGATGTCCAAATTTGAGTTCCATAGGAAGAGAAAGCAAACAAAATTGCAGCCAGAAATAAATATGTTTAGCAACATATTTGTGCTATGTATGTGTACCAACTCCCAAGGATGAATGTAATTATTATGTACTACATGTGTGTACTAATAAAATTTGAAAATAAATAAATAAAATAAAAATAAGAAAAACAGAGAGGCACTTATAATAGTCAATGCAGCCTAGTTGAAAACATTGAAGACAGGAATAAAATTCTAAAAGCTTCTAGGAAAAATGGTATATTAGCTACAAAAAACAATAAATTAATAATATATTTGTTGCTATAAGAAAATATTAAACTAAGAATTTTAGACCCAGAATTTTATATTGAGGATTAATTTTTATTTAAAAGTTAAATCAATAATTTATTTGAAAATAATATATTTATAGGGCATATTGCCATATGCTGACCTATGTAACATTGTAGGAAACAGGAATAAAATCTAGAATATAATAAATTTTTAATAAAATACTCAAAAGTTTTGCTTTGAAAACAGTCTTGAAAAAAATTAGAATAGAAGAGAAAAACACATAATTACACTGAAACTTTTATCTTCTACCTGCCTCTTGGACTTCAGATCAAATTGCTAATATCTTTGTGACAACTTCACTTTCATGTTTAAACTTAATTTTTAATTTACTTTCACAAAACTCCTTCAAAAAATAAAATGTATATCAAGCACATTTGAGTGGTGGAGTAATGGAAGTAAGAAATAGAAAAATGATGATACTGAACAAACTAACAAGTAAATCAGACTACAGTGTCTTCATTGAACCAGTAATGATTATGTGATAAGAACAATGCTTTACATTAAACTAAACCCTCACATATGAGAACAACAGCCACCAAGTCATAAAAGAAGACAAAAAGCAAGGGCATTAGGGCCATATTATAAGTTAATAACTGGAGAGAAGAGTCCAGTTAGGAGGATGATACCTAGAGAGGTAAGTACTTACTACTTACCTTACTTACAAACTTTTGAATATAGAGGGAAATGACCCAGTAGAGAAGGAAAGCAGAAAATATTAGTTAAGGAAAGAACACATTTGGAAATAATTTTCTCCAGAAATTTGGAAATGCTGAAATCAATGGTGTTGAGGTTCAGGAAACAGCACATATGTTCTTCACTGTAAGGTTACATTGTCCTAAAGGAGAAACCTCAAGGTATCTCTCTGGCCTTTCCCTAACCAATGTCCTCACTATGTGTGCCTTTCAGTTTTTCTGAAATGCCAGGGGTCATTTATTATGCAGCATCTTTGCACACCCTGCTCTTTCTGAATAGAACACTTTTCCCATGGTCTTGGCCTCCTTCAGTTATTATGAATCAACCAGAATTTATCTCTTCAAAGAGGATCTTTAATGAAAGTTTCTAGTACAATTGTCTTACATGTTTTATATGTTCTTTAGCCTATTACTCTGGTTTTCAATCTGTATATATGATAATATTATAAAGTCTTATAAGATACACAAATAGATCTGATGCTGCATAAAAAGGGGTGGGGGGATAAAGAAGGGAATTGAA